>NC_063178.1:52388248-52517411 GCF_023159225.1 Perognathus longimembris pacificus | reverse complement strand
CTTGTTTTCTTGGTCTATTCATGAATGAATTGCTTTTCTCACAGTCCTGTGAGTAAGGCTGGCTACAGAGGCTCTTCTGGTTTATAAGCCAGCCAGGTTCCCTCTGGCTGCAAAGGCCCCACACAGGGACCCACATGGCCAGTTCATGTGCTAATTGAATGGCTCCCTTCTCAGAGTTTCTTTCTCTGTGATCATACTTGTGGCCGTCTTCTCCTAAATAATGTTCCTAGGAAACGTTAAACTGCGAATGACCTTGGGGTTTGTTTTTTACCTTGATTTTCGAGCCCCCAAATATTAAAGAGTACAAGCTTAAGGTAAAGCACTACAGCACAAATGACAACAACAATGAAAAAATTTCTATAGGCAGCAAATAAAGGCAAGAATTGGCAAAGGGGATTATATCAAACTAAAACCTTTGGCACATGAAGTAAAGAGTCATTAGACTGAATATATGGCCTACAGATTTTGCATATTAAACACATGGTAAGGGATTAGTAACCAGAATATGCTGGAAGCACAGAAACATAAACTCCTAAGGAATAAATTTGGCTAAATAGCTAAAAAAGAATAAATTACTTAAGGATCAACCTAACAAAGGGAAATCAAAGAAGACACAAGGAGATGGAAAGACCTCCCATGCTCATGGGTAGGCAGAATCAATATAGTGAAAATGGCCATATTTCCCAAATTGTTATACAAATTCAATGCAATCCCCATCAAGATCCCAGCTACATTCTTCACTGAAATAGAGAAAGCAATCCATAAATTCATATGGAACAGCAAAAGACCTAGAATAGCCAAAGCAATTCTAGGCAAAAAAAGCAATGCAGGAAGTATCACAATACCAGAATTCACGCTCTATTATAGAGCCATCATAACAAAAACAGCCTGATATTGGTATAAAAACAGATTTGAAGACCAATGGAATAGAATAGAAGACCCAGAAATAAAGCCGTACTCTTACAGTCATTTGATATTCGACAAAGGAACTAAAAACATACAATGTTAAAAACATAGCCTTTTCAACTACTGGTGCTGGGATAACTGGGCAGCCATATGTAGAAAACGCAAAGTAGACCCTAGCCTATCACCATGCATGAAGATCAACTCAAAACGGATCAAGGACCTCAACATCAGACCTGAATCCTTGAAACTACTGAAGGACAGAGTAGAAAAGATGCTAGAACTTATAGGCACAGGAAGAACAACAGGGGAACAACAGATAGGGGAGAGTCTCAACAAATGGGACTACTACAAAATAAAAAGTTTCTGCACAGCTAAAGACATAGCCACCAAACCAGAAAGACAGCCAACCATATGGGAAAGGATCTTTACCAGCACAGCAACAGACTAGGCCTAATATCTGTCATCTATAGAGAACTCAAAAACTAACCCCCTCCAAGCCCAGTAAACCAATTAGGAAATGGGCAAAGGTGCTAAAGAGAGCCTTCACAGGAGAAGAGATAAAAATGGCAAAGAAACATATGAGGAAATGTTCAACATCCCTTGCAGTAAAGGAAATGCAAATAAAAACAACCCTGAGATACCACCTTACTCCAGTTAGAATGTCCTATACTCTGAACTCTGGCATCAACAAATGCTGGAGGGGATGCGGGGAATGAGGAACCCTTCTCCATTGTTGGTAGAAGTGCAAATCAGTACAACCACTTTGGAGAACAGTATGGAGGTTCCTCAAAAAGACCCAGCCATACCACTCACTCCTAGGTATCGATCCTGAACAACAGGTCTCAGGATATCAAAAAGATATCTGCACATCCATGTTTATCGCTGCACAATTCACAATAGCCAAAATAGGGAAACAACCTAGGTGCCCCTCTACAGATGAATGGATCCAAAAAATGTGGTACCTATACACAATGGAATACTACATAGCGATTAGAAATGATGAAATATTGGTATTCACAGGGATATGGTAAGAACTTGAACAAATAATGTTGAGCAAGACAAGCGTAGAACACAGCAAACAAAGGGGCATGGTCTCCTTGATATATGACTGTTAAGGTAGGGGGAGGGGGAGACAGTAGAGACCAGGTCTGTGAAACAAATTACTTCTTGTCAAATGGTATTTCCCACAGGTTTGTGTCAGTGACATTACATTATGTAACTAAAACCAAACCACTACTAAACATAAAAAGGTCTAAAATAGACCTCTCTGTGGATCACAATAGCTCAAAAGCTATGTATGTATGATCATATAAGACAATGATAAGCAAACTCTATTGTTGACGTTATATTTAAAGTTCTAGGTGAATTTCTTTTGGCGTATGCCACGTGGATTCTGTATATGTTTTTGGTACACTGTGTATTTTATGTATATATCTACCTGATCTATGGAAGGGAAAGAAAAACGAGGGTGTAAGATATCACAAGAAATGTACACACTGCCCTATTATGTAACTGTACCCCTTTTGCACAACACCTTGTCAACAAAATTTAATATAAATAAATAAATAAATAAATAAACCTCCGGGTTTGTGCCCCGTCCCTGAATTCAAGCCCTAGTCCAGTACAAAAATATAAGTAAATAAAACAAAAAATAAAATCCATGTAACATCTATCCTTAGGCCATGGACCAAACACCTACAAATATCTTTGAAAAGCATCATGCTTTCCAAAATGAAAAGAAATGCTTCTTAAATTTTGTTAAGCCAAGGCCAGTAATAATTTTTGCCATGACTTCTACCAATAGTGATTGTTTATCTCCCTCACTGAAGAGGGAATGATCATTTTGTGAAGCTGATAGGGGCTGCAATTTCACTCTGACTTTGAAGAAAGTTGGAAATAAATAGTTTTGATTAAAAAAAAAAGCTAGGTGCAATGCCTATGTGCATCTGATCTTACAAAACAATATTTATCAAAATAAACTCCTGGAAATAGAAAAAAAACAGAAGTATACATGGCTCACAAAAGTATACAAAGATTTCAAAAAAGCATACAAAGATATACTAAACATCTTTGGCAGAAAAAAAATGCAAAACCAAATGACACTGAATTTTATCTCACTCCAGTGACAGTATCTATCATCAACAAGACTAATAACAAACGCTGCCAAGAATGAACAAAAGTGCACTTACACACAAATCATGGGAATTTAGTTGCATGGACACATTAGGCAAATCTGTATGTCTGTTCCACAAGACATATATTTGTGATATCATTCACAACTATTACATTGAGGCTTAGGCTCGTTGCATGCATACATGTTCATATCTCAAGAAGACCTCTCTCTATATATATATGCTACCAAGAATCTATAAATTCAGTGATAAAATACTGTATATTGTAATGAATAGTCAGGTATAATAGACCACTATCAACCTCATTAGAAAGCGTTTTTTTTTCTCCTTCATTTTTAAATTTCTTATACTGCCAAGTCCTTCCTGCAGACTGTGATAAGTATTTTGTGATAGCCACTCCATGTCAATAGACAAGTGTACCATAATACACACCTAACACTGCAGGCATGCAGAGTGTGTTCACTGCCCTGCGCAAGCTGTCTTCTCCAGGGTCACTAAAGTCTGCATGGAATTTGGTTCTAATATATTTTAACAAGCAGAAAACATAGACTTGGTTTCAATATGGATTAAGCCTTATGATAAAGAGGAATTTCATCCATCACTACATGTTTTCAGACAAGTATATCAGGGGAATAATTGATCTATGTTTGAAAGTTCAATACACATGACCTGTTAGAAGATAAAAGTGCAGAATGGAAATGGGCAACTCAATTTGGGCATGGACCTTGAATTTTTGAAGTGAAATTGCTGGTTTTGGCGGCTTTGCTGCTTACTTGGGCATTAGTAAATGGGTGCTTTTGTGGCGGGCTTTGCACATGGAATTCTTATTGAAACCTGCTTGAATCCACCAGTAATATCTAGTGGCTGTAATGGACATTGGGTGTGTGAACCGACCCTGTGTGTACAATGTACTAGGAACTTTGACGTAGATTGTATTCTGGCCATTTCCATGCAGCCTCTGCTGCAATCCAGTTGCTCATCCCAAATGGCTTTCATGCAAAAAGTTTCTGGACACAGATGTGAAAACATAGATATCAAAAATAACTTCATCCCCGGGGCCTCACTATCTGTGATGTGAGAGAAATCACAGCACCTGCGATGAAGAAGGAGAATGGCAAACACATTTTCCAAATAATATTTTTCTCCTGGATGCAAGGCCTCAGATGAAGAGCCTCAGAGAAGGGTTTACACATTGTCCCTGGGGATTCACAAGTAGCTACAGGGAAAGATGGATAACAGTGTATCTCCCGGTTAATAAAAAGACACATGTGCACCTGTACAAAGATATATGACTATACATACTGGACACTGTGTGTCTCGGTTCCAGCCAGAATTTCAGCTTGGCAGATGCTTCAGGGATGTGCCCTTTGATTTTCATACTCGTTTTCCTCCAGTTTCTACTCCCTGTCAATTCCTTGGCTGGCACTAGCTGCTTTTCCACCATGAAGCAACAAGCACACATGGATGGAGATGTGATGATTGTTGCGTTTTTCCCTCTCTACACTTTGGGAACAGATCGCAGTAACAGCGATGCTTCCAAATATGAAGACAAGCCGTAAGTAACATGTCATCTTATTTCCATGTCCTGTTTTATTCTCAGGATTTTAAATCTCTGAGGGAACTCTAGATGCACACTAGATGAATGCTCTCTATTTCCTCTCCCCTGGCCTCCTATCCCTTTCATCAGCAGAACTAAAGCCCCCAAATGGTATTATTTGCTTTTTGTAATACTGTTGTCAACTTTTCACAAAACCTTATCAACATATCCTCCATATGTGTACATTCAATTAGATTTTCTTCAAGCTCACTATTTTCTCACCCTGAGAAGACATAAATTAACATGATAGGCTTCCATTATGAAATTTCACTTATATAAACGCTTCTTTTTAATCACTTTATCCTATCATTTGGATTTCCATCCTTCCTCTATTGTTTCCTTCTGAAAACAACAAGTTTTTAATTTCATAAGAATGTATGGGCTTACACACACATACCTTTATACTCACAGACATGTCAGATAGAAAGTTACTTTGGTCATTTTTACTCCCCTGTATTTTTGCTTTCCAGTTTCTCAATCTAACTGTATTAGGAAGAGAGTAGTGATCATTGCATTTTACAATGGTGTCCTTAGAACTGGCATTTCAACATAAAGCTTGCTTACAATTTTCTCCTCATCCCCCATGTTGGAGGCTCCTTTCTCCAAGATGAGGTCCTCAAAGTTGGATGCATCCCTTTTGTTTTGTTAGATAAGAGAAAATAAAATTCCATGTCTCATATTTGAGCTTTTGTCCTGGTTAATGTCACAGGAAGCTGTTCAATACGTTGGGTCTGTGAGCAGAGCTTGCTATGGAATTTTAAATGACACTATGCTTCTGAAAAATGCTCTTCAACTGAGGATTTGTTACTTGGCCTGGCCCTGGGACAGGTGGAGGTGGTTACTCCAAGAAAACCACAACAGAATATTTGGTGTCTCTGATAATTTTGTAGGACTCTAGGCATTCACACACTGAGGCCAAAAGAGTATAGGCGTAGGAGTGGTTGACAAATCCTTAATAGCTATGTGCAGATGGTTATAGAAAATAATGCTCTATGAAATGAACTCCAAGGAAAGGAGACATTTTCAGTTGCCATTGTTGCTGTTTTTGTTTTCTTTTCCTTTTGTCCTGTTTGTATTTGAGTGGATAATGCAGTGTACATAAAAGGTTGAAGAAAGGTGAACAAGTACAATAGTGGTGCCCACTAGACAGTAGATGGAAAATGAAGTGTATATCTTGTGGGTAGGGACAGAAGGAAAATACCAGGAGAAAACGACATAAGGGGAGACATGGTTCAAAAAGGATTATTCTCTTTATTCATTACCTGAACTATGTAACTATAATCCCTCTTTATATAACCTCTATAATAATAATAAAAATTAAATAACTAAATTAATAAAAATATATTGTCTGATGAGCAAAAAATGAATATTTGGTGTCTCATGATAGCTTATTCCTTCTTTAGTGTGCAAGAGGTTTTCACTGCTGTACCTGAAGTAGCAGGGAACAAATAGTCTCTTATTCTTGGCATAAGTGACTTTCTGAATCTCATAACAAATTACCTGCATATCCTTATCTAATTTATATGCATCATTAGACACTATATACACTTTCCATCTCCATTATGGGTGGTGTTTTAACATATTCCTAGGCAGAAAAGCAAGGATTCAGTCCACCAAAATAATAAGTTTCAACTACTCTGAAATTTCTATGCTAATTACACAGGCTTACCTTCAAGAACTATCAGTTTGTTTTGGCCTTGACTTTTGCTATGGAAGAGATCAACAAAACTCCTGCTCTTTTACATAATTTAACTCTGGGATTTGATATCTGTAATGTTGAAGAAGGATTGCTAACAACATTTAAAAATACCTTCATTTGCTTTTTTGGGAATTACACTGTTCCTAACTACTCGTGTATAATTGGCAGCAAATCTATAGGAGCACTTACAGGACCATCAGGAGTAACATCTGCCCAGATAGGCACATTGCTGAACCTCTACAGGTTTCCACAGGTGAGGTTGGGAGGAGTGTCTGATTTGGTGCCATTTCAGGTGTTCAGAAGAGAATGAGAAATAGTGACTGCATTCATGATTCTACCAAATTTTGTGATATCAAGGAATAAGTATTCAAGAAAATGGGCTATCTATGCTCCCATCATTTGGAAAAGGATTAAAAATTCAGAGCATAAAAAGGGACTATTTGGAGTTTTTTAAATTATGAATAATTGTTTTTAAAAATTTAGGATATGGGAAATGACTTTAAAGTGTAAAGGTATGCTGAGCTGGGTGTTGGTGTCTCACACATGTAAACCTAGCTACTTAGGAAACATATATCTAATTACCCTGCAAAAATCAGGAAGTAACGTGTGGTTCAAGTCTTGAGGAAAAATCCAAGAAAGTGCATGGGGCTCTGACAGTTAATAGTCCTGTACACACACACACACACACACACACACACACACACACACACACACACACACCTGCCCAGCAGAATGTGAAAGATATTATGTTGAAAGAAGAAAGTGAGGCCCTGGAAGAGAAAGGAGGCATTTGTTCTCTCACTTATAAATATTAAATCTAACATACAAATATGAAATATGATATAAGGGTAGAACACATATCAGTTATATAGGTGATTGCATATATATATATATATATGATTAACCTATGAAGTAGGTTAAACCATAAATGTGGAATTCCATGCTACAATCTCTCTAATCAAATAACAAATTATATACAAATGAACACCAGACAAATATAGCAAGTATTGTCTGAAGGGTGCGGGTGTTAAGGAGATGTGCAAAGGACCAAATGAATAGGAAATAGATGGGTGGCAAAATACAACATACTATTCCAGGTACATATAGAAAAATGGAACTAGGAATATATAGCTGGGAGTGTAATAGAAAGGAGGATTCATTGGAAGTAGTGACAGAGATAAAGAGACAATTTAGTAACAAATTGACATGTTGCACATATATTAAAATTTTTAATGTTATTTCAAACAGTAAAAGAAAATCCTGTCACCTAGTTCGACAGGTTATTTAATATACATCATGGCTGAGATTGTGATGGATAGAAATATTCTCATTCATGGAGCATCCAATTTTCATGCCTTTTAGCTCACCATTGGGCCTTTTGATCAGGCCTTGAATGACCACAGGAAGTTCCCTGCTCTCTATCAGATGGCCTCAAAGGACATGTCCATAGCCACTGCCATGGTCTCCTTACTGCTTTACTTCAGATGGAACTGGGTGGGACTGTTAACCTTTCTAGATGATAATGGCTTGTGGATTCTTCATCTACTGAAAGAAGAGATGGACAAGAACAGAGTTTGTGTAGCCTTCGAGCTAGCAATCCAAAACTATAGCTTATCATTTGAAACCATGGCACGGTATAACCAGATTAACAAATCTTCAGCAAATGTCCTCATCATATACGGTGATAAGGAATATGCACTAGATTTCATGGAGTTTATTGAGCAGTATTTAATAAAAGGTAAAGTATGTATCCTGAACTCACAGTGGGAGTTACCCATGAGGAGGAGATTTTTCATGCGAGGTTCATTCCATGTCCCTTTCACTTTTTCACACCATCACCCAGATGTTTCCGGATTCACAGATTTTGTCAAGGCAGTGAACCCTTCCACATACCGAGAAGACTTTTTCCTTGCTCGGCTGTGGTTTCACTCTTTTAATTGCTCAGATTCTGAGTCTGACTGTGTAACATGGGAGAACTGTCCTCACAAAGCCTCCTTGGATTGGTTGCCAGGGCACATTTTTGACATGACTATGTCTGGAGACAGTTACAATATATACAATGCTGTGTATGCTGTGGCCCAGGCTCTCCATGAGATGCTACTACATGAAACAGAAGTACAAACAATAGAAAACAGGAATGAGACAGTGCCTTCCCCTGCACAGGTAAGACCTTCTATTTTGAATGGCACGCACAATAAGCACAGTCCATTCCTAGCGGACTTCCTTACCACATGAAAATAAATCTTTTAGTTATGTTCCCCAAAGTAAAAAAAATTAAATTTCTATAAATGTCTGTGAGGTTTTCTAGACATACTCCTGTGCTCTTATGGAAAACAGGCCAGTAGCAAGAAAGAAATCAATTCCATACTTGTATACCTTATTCTAGTAACTAATAATTTCCACATACACATAGGTAATGTTGTGAAAACAGTATAATCACCTTTTCCCTATGAGTTTCTAAGGATGACCTGCTGAGCACAAGTATCTCTATTTTTCATAAGTAATCTAGATTCATTCTCCTTTAGGTATTATATAACCTGAACAAGCTCAAGCTATAACTACTGACACCCATAAAATTAGTTGTTGTGGAAAACTCTAGGCACCTGAAAATTGATGCATTTATGCTTATTTAAATGAAATAGGGTACTCTTGAAAAGAGGCCTTCTAGCACTTTGCTGTGTGACCAGCTTTCAGGAAAATTATTCTTATTCCTCCAAAGACTTTCTTCTGGAGTGTGTTATCAGGTGTCTGTGCTTCTCTTGAATTCTGAATCAGAGATTAAAGACACTCAGGAGCTTTTCTATGTCTTTTCTTTTTTCTATTTTTTAAAGCACATTAGAGTCTTTATTGCAAGCTTAAGCCTGGGCTCACGCTTGTCACTGATGCAGTGGATCTGAATCTAGTCCCAACCTTCTCAGGAGCTTTTCTTAATTTAGCGTTTCTGTCTAACCACTGGGATATACTTCAACATAAGATGATGTGTCTCTTGTAGCTGCACCCTTTTCTGAAGAACACCCAATTTCAGAATCCTGCTGGAGATCAGGTGATTTTAGATAACAAAAAAAAATTGGAGGCAGAGTATGACATTGTGAACATTTGGAATTTTCCACAAGGTCTTGATCTTAAGGTGAAAATAGGACATTTTTCTCCATTTGCTCTACATGATCATCAACTATCTTTATCTGAAGATTTGGTAGAGTGGGCCATAGGAACTACAGAGGTGAGTTGTTACTTAATTGTAACGATTTTAAGAGCATATAAGTAAGTCAATTGTATACCTGATTGAATGCCAGCACTGACTCCTGTAATAGTGTTGTGCCAAGTCGCAAGACCACCCCCAAGAAGACCACCGAGATTCAGACACTCCGAAATGCAAAAGCAAGGCAAGGCTTTATTTAACGAGCTGCCAACTCGGGCCTCGTCCTACCCACCGACACAGCGGAGGTTAGGAGGAAGCCCCGAGCTGTGATTACACAGGGCTTATAAAGGCAAAGAACAAGGTTACAACAATCAGCTGTGCAAGCAAGATTAGAACACAGGTACAAATCTGATTGGCTCAGGGTTCGATTCTAAAATGGCGTTCACGTGGTGGGGCCTGACTTCAAAGTCTGGCACCTCAATAGTAGCTCTTCAGTTCTGAATGTCATGGTTTGAATTCAGGCCCATCAGGAATACCTGTGAGACCCTTTTCTTCATTTAACCACCACAAAAGAGGTCCTGGGTGCTGGCTGATGATTCTAATTCTCTCTACTTGGGAGGCTGACATCCTCGGATCTCAGATTATAGCTCATTTTAGAGCCCCACTAGGCAAAAAATATGTGAGAATCTATGTCACTAAAACACCTCAAAACTAAGCTAGAGCTGTGGATCAAGTGGCCGATCATTTATCTTGAAAACAGAATAGCTCAAGGACATTGCTTTGACACTGACTTCAAGCTCCTGGATCAGCACCCTCCAAGAAAAATTCAGTTTGTTTCTAAATGTGAATTTTGAATATTGTCATAAAATACACATTGCATGTTTCTTAGCGGAGTTCTAACACCAACGAAGTACCAAAGGAATTTCTTTATGTATTTGAAAGGTTTACTTAGTTCCCTTTGCTGGTAGTTTCATTTAATGATTAATTGAGCTGCTACTTAGATCTCTTTCATGAGAGGAATAATTGAATTAGGTAACACATAAAACTTTTGTGGTGACAGGATGTGGAATCCATAGCAGCATTCAATTCACTGACTGGATTTATGTGTATTGATATACTACTCTAAAGAATCAAAGTCGTTCAACTAAGGAAACTTTGGGAATGTTAGGAAAAGCCTTAATAGTTTCTGACACATATTTGATGTTCCTCAGCCTGTTCATTCTGTCTGCAGTGAGAGTTGTGGTCCTGGATTCAGGAAATCCCTTCAGGAGGGAAAAGCTGCCTGTTGCTTTGATTGTACCCCTTGCTCAGAGAATGAGATGGCTAATGAGACAGGTAAGTTCACGGCAGAGAGAGAAATACAGGTTTTATCCTAGTGCCCCCAAAACCATGAAAAGCACTACCAATGTTATGTATTGGAATTGTAGTCAAAGTCTTCCTTCATTCACTTAGTAGTTTAATTACAACAATGGATGATACTGCTTCTTGAAAAAAAAAAAAAAAAACATGGGCTCTGAATTGTGTATAGGATTAACTTTTTCTTATACAATGTATGCATGTTTATTTAAATACTCAGTAATGTTAGCATATTTTCTATCTTATGAAATACAAAATCCTTTTAAGAATGAGGCCTCTATGTTTTGCAAATTTTTTTACATTATAAAGAAAACACAGATCTTTATTTCCTAGTTGTCCAGAACTGTTATTAAAGAAGAGAAAATGCACTCGTTTGGTTCAACTCTTGTACATGGCCTGACTTCAAAGAATGATTATATTCTCTGTTTTCTAGTGCTTTACAGGTGAGTAGGAGAAGCAAATATCACAATTACAAGGAAGGACCACACTGCTCCTATCTATATGACACAGAGACAGAAAAAAATGCAACATCTTTTAGTCTTCATTTTAAATAAGGAATTTGAGTTGTGTAAAAAAAAGGCTGAAAAATATTATGGAAGAATGAAGAGATGTCTAAAACTATTATTAGGACATTAGGAATGGCAAAGAAGAAAATGAATGATTTTCATTGCAAATTAATAGTTTCAACTATAATTTGGAGCCAAGTGTAGGAACATGATGAAGTTGAAAAAATAATGCTAAACATGTCTGGTTATACTTGGTCAAATGAAGTTGATGCTAGTAATTATCAATATGTCAGAATTTTTTTTCTAGGTAGCGATTTCCTAATTTCAATTTTAAGCACTGGAAAGGAACTAATGGTTATTTGTCTTCCTCACCAGACATGGAGCAGTGTGTGAAGTGTCCAGATCACCAATATGCCAACACACAGAGAAACCAGTGCCTCCCAAGAACTGTAAGCTTCCTGGCTTATGGGGAGCCCTTGGGGATGGCCTTGGCCTGCATGGCTCTTGGTTTATCTACACTCACAGTAGCTGTTCTTGGGGTCTTTGTGAAACATCACAACACCCCCATTGTCAAGGCAAATAACCAGGCTCTCAGCTACATCCTGCTCTTCTCCCTCATCTTTTGTTTCCTCTGTTCCTTGCTCTTTATTGGCCGTCCCAACACAGTCACTTGCATTTTACAGCAAACCACATTTGGGGTTGTATTCACTGTCGCTGTTTCTGCTGTTTTAGCCAAAACTGTAACTGTGGTTCTAGCCTTCAAGGTCACTTCTCCAGGGACAAAGATGAGGTGGTTGCTGGTGTCAGGGGCTCCTAACTTCATCATTCCCATCTTCACCCTGATCCAGGTGACTCTCTGTGGACTCTGGCTGGGAACCTCTCCTCCCTTCATTGACACAGATGCAAACTCTGAACATGGACACATCATCATCCTGTGTAACGAGGGCTCCCTTGCTGCCTTATACTGTGTCTTGGGATACCTGGGCTCCCTGGCCCTGGCCAGCTTCACTATGGCTTTCCTGGCCAGGAACCTGCCTGACACCTTCAATGAAGCCAAGTTCCTGACCTTCAGTATGCTGGTATTCTGCAGTGTGTGGCTCACCTTCCTGCCTGTCTACCACAGTGCCAAGGGCAAGGTCATGGTGGCTGTGGAGGTCTTCTCCATCTTGGCCTCCAGTGCAGGGCTTCTGGGCTGCATCTTTGTCCCCAAGTGCTACATCATCTTGATAAGGCCTGATATAAATTGTGTGCATGGCTTTAGGGATAGAAAATTCCCTGGGCAAATTAAGCCCTCCTAAGAAGAATCTTACATATTTGTTCAAGCGGGTATTTTTTGCCATTAGATATTAGTTTACATAGTTGGAATCATTTCAACAAATAAGCAGCTTTTACTCATTTTTCTAGTAATGGCACAGTGAGAAGTTGTAGCTAGAGACAGGTCAATTTGAATTTCGTTTCATATATTTTTGGTTCTTTCTATTTACTATGAACTTAGTTCTAGTTTTCTGATGGTTCAGAGATATTTGAAGAAAACCAAAGTATATCAGCTCTTGGCACACTGTCAATCCTCAAATCCTTGCTGATCAGGTGGCCGACTGCTCTTTGAGGACCACAGTTCAAAGCCAGCCCCAGCAGGAAAAGTCTCTGAGACTCCATGTCCAATAAACCCCCACCAAGAAGCTGGAAGTGCAACTGTGTCTCAAGTGGTAGAACACTAGCCTTAAGCATACTTGCTTAATGATAATGCACAGTCCTTGTGTTCTAGCGCCAGGACAGGCACACACACAAACACACCCACACAAACAGAGAGAGAGAGAGAGAGAGAGAAAAAATACCACTACTTGTGGTGTGGGGGAGAAGAAGGAGGTCAAGGGGAATCAGGGTAAATTAATGGACAGAGGGAAGGTGGGCAAATGAATTTCTCATATTCAATGCCTAAATGTGGAAATGAAACTATCACACATGAGAGGGTGGGTTGGGAGAGATGGGGGAGAAAGATGTAAGTGGTGTCATGGACCAAGATGCCTTGCACTCACAAGGTGACATGGTGAATTGCAGCCTTTCTCTATGTGTGTGTGTGTTCTAGTACTGAGGTTGGCACTCTGGGCCTGAGTGATGTCCCTGAGCTTCTCTTGTTCAAGCCTATGTCTCTACCACTTGAGCAACAGCACTACTTCCAGCTTTCTCTGAGTAGAATGTTTCTGCCTTGGCTGGCTTTGAACTTGATCTTCGATGTTAGCTTCCTGAGTTGCTATGAAGACAACTGTGAGCTACTCGTGCCCAGCATTTTTTTCAAACGTAGTATGGCAAGTTCCCCTCCCTCCCAGGACCACCACCTTTGCATGTCTCTGGTCAGCTGAGTGTTTTGAGATTGCCTTGCTTATGAGCCTGATTCATGTGGCAAAGCCCTGAGCCAGAACTCCTCCTTGTGCCGCCCCCTCTGTTCCTTATCCCTCCTCAGCACCACAGATTTTGGGCACCAAAAAAAAAAAAAAGTTAAGTCAACTGGAATACACTTGATACACATAGAAAATGCACAGGACTCAACTGGGAAATTCTGGCATGTAGTGTTGTGTTGGGGACCTTCCTGAGATCATTTCATACTCCTTTATCTCTGGTCCTGAGGATAAAAATGAAGCTGAAGGTAGTGTTGGTTGTTGTGGGAAAATTTTTTTCTGCAATATGATAGGACCTGTTGGTACTCATAATCCCTCTCTCAGATCTGCACTGAGAACCCCTGCATCTGGCTTGGTTTTATTTTCTAGATGCTTCACTTTGACAATTTTTTCCTTTGTGTAACTCCTTTTTCCATCTCTTTCAACTTGAGTCAGGGTTTCATCATGATTCTTCCTTTTTAGCATGATAGTCCAAAACTTGCTGCACCTTAAAATGTGGCCCTGCTTCATAAAGGTGAACCACAAGTCAAGGTTTTATCAGGAAATCCAAAAGTGCCATGATAACCTGGAACAGATACTTATTGCAGAGATTTGCATAGTACGCAAGTAGGCTCGAGATGAGTGCACAGCTCTACAGAAAGGCTATAGAGCCACAGTGAAGGACCAGAGTAACTCCATATTGTACTAAGACCCCATTCTGTATCTGACTGACCTTACTGTAAGCCCTACTCCCCACCCCTCACTTCCCAGTAAAGACCATAAAATCTTACAGAGAGTTCACAGAAAAACCGTAAACAACTATAAGATTGACCAGCAGAGAAGAGAATCAAGTTTTGGAATTATTCCAGAACTCCCCCACCCAGGTGTGGTTTCTGGTATCTAATTAAAAAATGCTATGATGTACGCTAAGTCCCTGCCTTTCCCAAAGAATGTATACAACAGCTGGAAGCCCTAGGCTCAGGGCCTCTTAGCATCCTCAGTTTACTGAGTTTGTGGAAGACTGAACTAGCCAGAAATAAACGCCCTTTTTGCGGCTTGCATTGGTCTTGGTTTCTGGTGGTCTTTTGGGGATCCCAACTTGAGCATTTCAAGGCTTCTGTCCTACCTGGGGGCCGGGGAGTAGGGTGGCAAACATCACTTACACACAGTGGGACTTGCAGATGGTTAAAAATTAGATTAAATAAATGAACAAATAATATATAAACTGGGTAGAAAGGAGAGCATGGATGAGCTACAGCTCAGGAGGGAAAACTGCAATCTGCAGTGATCTTCCATTACTTCCAAATTCTAAGAAGTGATGACCTCACTGAGAAGATGGCGCCCTACACCCTGACAATGCACACACCTATGATCCGCATGTAGACTTCAGAATGCCAGAAAACTATTGATTCTGCTCCAGGAGAGCCAGGAGACCTGATATGAGCTACACTGGCCCTGGTGACCTGCTCCATCAGAGCCTAGTAGCTACTATGTCTGTTCTACCATCCTAGTCCCATGGAGCTGGAGGTCATTTTGAACAAGGGAATTCTGGGATATGTAGTTCTGGCTCAACAAAGAGGGCAAAGCCTGAAACTACATTAGTGCAGACCTCAACGCCTGCCTAAGTCACTGCTGTTCATAATGTCCACATTTAAGAAACACTCCCAGGCACCCAGTTGTAATCTGATGGAGAAACTTGGATAATTCTGACCATCTAAGGCTGCAAAAACCACTCTAGAATGTTTTGTTCACGTCCTACCACATTAACCAATAATTCTAGCCCTGTAATTCCTCCCTCACAGCAGAAGAGGGATGAGTGAAATGCCAACTCACGAGCTAAGCCAATAAAATCGAAGACCTTGCTCATTTTGGTTTTAATTCAATACACGAAACTGAAATGTGTGAACAAAAATCAGTTTCTCTAGTAGAGTCAGCTGTGTACCAACCAGCCGGAAAGTGGACAAAAAACTACTGAAAGACAAATTTCTATTTGGGGGAAGGAAGAACTATATCTGGGTATTAATAACCTCAACAAAATGCATTGGCTGAAAACCTTGCCATGAAAGTTATGAGAGAGACATGGATAGAGAAAGACACAGAGAGACAGAGTGACAGAGACACAGACAGAGAGAGGAGATGACAGACTGACAGAGATACAGCGACAGATCAAGATAGGTAGACAGAAAGACAAAACAAGTCAACAAATTCAGAGCCACACCCAGCACACCTACACAGGGTGTCACTCTCCTAGATAGGGTGTCACTCCCCAGATTAATTCCAACTGTGTTTCCAATACAAATAGATAAGATTAGGGGCTCCAACCACACTGCCCAGCTTCTCTTTGAAATGCAAAATACAGTGCACAAAAAGACTTTCCACTCTTATACATTAATCTCTTCAGAATTTGCACAGACATCCCACTGCCTCGACCCTGAAAAAAAACAAAAAGAGTACCTAGCCCAAATTTACAGCATCCACAGGCTTCAGGGTATTGCAACTCTGTGTCTTTTCCTCTCTCCCTTCCTCCCTCTTTCCCAAACCCCATCTCTCTCTCTCTCTCTCTGTGTCTTTCTCTCTCTTTTTCTTTCTTTCTTTTCTTCTTTTCTTCCTTGCCTTCTTTCTTTTGCTGTACCTGGGTAGATAGGTAGTGAATATTTCTTATAGAAAAGCAATTGAAGTATTACCCACATTCTCATGCTATTTTCACCAAATCTCAACAATGACTGCATGAACAATGGAAGAATCTCAACCTAAAATGTGTAGGAGATGAAGAAATAGTTCTCTTGCTCTCGTGGGAGGTTCTTTCCTATTTGATATTAATCCTCCCCCCATACCAACACACACACACACACACACACACACACACACACACACACACACTTTTCTCCAACATTTGATCTAGATATTTTTGTCTTTGGAAATGTGTCATTGTTCAAATTTTACTTTTGAACCATCCCTGGGGATGGAACTCAGGACTTGGGTACCATCCATGAACTTTTGTGGGAAATGACCACACTCTACTAATTAAGTCATAAATCTATTTTAGAAAAGAGAGAGAGAGGGAGAGGAAAGAAGGAAGAGGAAAGAGAAAGGAATGAAGGAAGGAAGAAATAAAGAAAGAAGGAAAAAGGGAAATAAATGAAAGGAAGGAAACCTGAAAGGTAGGAAAGAAGGAAGGTATGAAGGCTGGCAAGCATGTAGGGAACTAGGTAGGAAGGAAAAGAAAGGACAAAACAGTAGGAAGGAAAGAAGAAGGAAGGAACAAAAGATAGAAGATGGAATAGAAGAAAGAAGGATGGAAAAGAAAAGGAGAAGAAATAGAATAGGAAGAAAAGCAAACGAAGGAAGGAAGGAAAAAAGGAAGGAAGGAAGGAAGGAAGGAAGGAAGGAAGGAAGGAAGGAAGGAAGGAAGGAAGGAAGGAAGGAAGGACTTAGGTACTGAAGGGAAAAAACACAGACACGGAATGTCCAGCAGGCTCTGTGGATGCTATAGAGCTGGGCTGGGTGCTATCTTCAGTTCCTTCACAGGCCCAGGGCAGTGAAGTATCATGGGAATGCATGGAGGGATTGAGGGATAGGGTGGGAATCCCTTTTGCTTCAAGGTACGTTGCCAAGAGCAGGTTGGGAACATGCCCTTAACCCTATCACTCTTGCATTGGGAGTTCAGTTTGAATTAATCCAGAAGTGACACCTTGTCTATGCAGGCCAGGTGTCGCTCAGAAATCCCATCAGAAGCTGCTCTCTGATTGGTTGAGATGGGATAGGGAGGCTGGGACTTGGGGGTATAAAGATGCCCAGGGATCAGAGAACAAAAGTAGAGTACTGGAGCTCACAGCCAGTGCCTGGCCCTGCTGGGATCCAGAGAGCCCTGCATACCTGATCCACATCTCATCAACCAAGATGACCGAGGAGACCCCACCCTCGCTCCAGCATCTCACCAAACAGAGTCTGCTGAGCCACCCAGTCATGGCCATCTCTGCCCTGGACGATTTGCTGGTGCTGCTTTTTCCTTCACTCTTCATGGAGGTATACACAGGGGACCACAGAGAGGTGCTGAAGGCCATGGTTCAGGCTTGGCCCTTCCCCTGCCTTCTCCTGGGGGCCCTGTAACAGTCACCAGAACTGGAAACCTTCAAGGCTGTCCCGGATGCGCTCCATCTGCTCCATCTGCTCCATCTGCTTCTTGCCAAGAAGGAGCGCCACAGTAGGTTGAAACTAAAAGTGTTCAACCTGCGGAATGAGTACCCTGAGTTCTGGACACAAGGATATACCTCCATGGTCCAAATATCCTATCCAGACAATCTGAATGAGAAGACAACACTGAGTTGCTCTTCGGGGATGACTGAAGAACAAGCCTTGATCATAACCATAGACTTGACTAGCAAAGATGGCCATGAAAAAATTGGCAGCTTACCTGAGTCAAATGAAATAGCTTCACATCCTCAAATTCTCCATGATGGGTGCAGGTTTCTACACTTTCAGCCCCAAATCAGAGGCATATCTGGAGCCGCTGAAGCATCTACAGGAGCTTCATGTGCAAGTTACCATCTTCTGTCATGAAAACATGCCCTCCACCCTCAGGAGCCTGCCACGTTTGTAGGCCTTGTCTCTGAGTCATTGTATGATGATGGAGTCCAAACTTTTTTTCTGTCCCATTGTCGCTACACCAGGCAGCTCAAGCACCTGCGTCTGAGGCATTTGTTCATGGACGACGTCAGTCCTGAGCCCCTGCAAGCCCTGCTGGAGCATGTAGCCCACACCCTTGAGACTCTGGCCCAGGAGTGATGTTGTATCACTGATTCAGAGATCTTATGCATCCTGCCTACCCTGAGCCAGTGCTCCAAGTTCCGCTTCTTCGGTTTCTATGGAAACTGCATCTTCATGGCCACCCTGCAGACCTCCTGAGCCACAAGGCCAGGCTGGGCCATTTGAGACGAGGACTCTATCCTGCCCCTGTGTAGAGCTACTGACCTCAAAGTTGGTGGCAGAAAAGCATTGACCCTGAGAGATTCGCTCAGATTCAGACAGGCTTGATGCAGCCATTGAGAGGTATGGAGACAAAACAGAAGGTCCAGATCTGTACCCATTTCAGTAATTTGAGGAACAAATGTCAATTCTACAGCCAGGAGCCCTATGGCTCTTGGGTATTTACAAAAGAGGATCTTCCTAGCCTTTCTTCTCTGCCTGTGTAGTTGTGTTTCTCTCTTAAGAAAGCTCTTCTCAGCATCAGAAACGAATCTATGGACAGAAGTAGAGTCTACAGGGGACCTAACTCCAAACTTCAGTGTGGATGTAAGAAACAGGAAAGTTGGAGCTACACATTTCAGTTCAATCATAGCTCTGGAGCCTCAGGAATTTCTGAATGCTTTAAGGGTACGTGTGTCCTGTACACACACCATCAGGAATATAAACTGAATTTAGCCTGGAAAGAACTGAAGTATGATATTGTTTTTCTTAAGAGTTGTAAGCAAACCTCAAAGTTGGGGACAATCCCTTCCGATCTATAATTTATTGTATCAACCCATCAAAAATAAAAAGAAAGGGAAAACTTGAGTACAATGTTATCATTTTCAGTACAACATACAAAAAACTGGAAGGAAGAAATGGAGGGAGAGAGGCAGCAGGAAGGAATGGACGAAGGGATGGAGGAAGGAAGGAGGGAGAAAGGGAAGGAAGGAAAGAAGGAAGGAAGGAAGTATTATGCCAAGTCCCGAGAAGACCACCAAGAAGGCCACTGAGACTCAGACGTTCCAAAATGCAAAAGCAAGGCAAGGCATTATTCAAGTGAGTTGCAAATTGGGCCTCATCCTACCCACCGACACAGCGGAGATTAGGAGGAAGCCCCGAGCTGCAATTGCACAGGGCTTATAAAGGCAAAAAACAAAATTACAACAATCAGGTGTTCAAGCAAGCAAGATTAGGACACAGGTAAAAATCTAATTGGCTCTGGGCTCGAGGCACAGGGCTCAAGGCATTCTGGGGGCGGATAGAGTTAAGCATTCCCAGTAGTTAGAGTTTTTGACTGGCTGGGCACTAATAAGCTTGTCCTGAGTTTACTTACAGGGCCTGCTTATCTCAGGTTCATGTGGGAAAGTGGGGCCTGACTTCAAAATGGCTTTACTCTGGCTCTTCATTTTCCCCCTTTGTCTTTGGTACCTTGGGAGCCAATCATGCTCCATTCTGTCCATTTCAATGGCTTGCATGTTTAAGGGATGATATAGAGATAAGGCATGGGCCAATAGGGCCCAACGTAGTAATCAAAAACAACTCTGGTCCTTGGTTTTAAAGGGGAGGTGATGGGTGTACATCATCCATCTTCTGTAGCTTCTTCAGGCTGACTAAGGGAGGTTGACCTTACCTAGCCAGGAATCTATAACCTTAGTCTACTTTACCAAGCGACTGCAGGATTACTTCAAACTGGAAATTAACTTTCAGCTACACAGACTTACCATTAGCTGTATAGTGTTTAAGATCCAAATGTCAACAACAAAATAACACATAAACTTCCCAGCTGTGCTCTAAGGGTCAGGTGGCTATACCCATATTCCTGAGCAAGAACAAAACTACCAATGCCTTCTTGCATGGGATTTTACAGGATTCCTGCTAGTTGCTAAAATAAGGGGGATCACTCCACTTTGGAGTGAGCTGCCAAAATAGCATCAACATTAGCCTGGCTAGCAAGGAAAGAAGGCAAAAAGAAAATTATAACAATAACACTTACGGTGGCAAAAGCGTATCAGCTGTCCATATGGATATTTAGTCTCTTTCCTTTTCCCATCTGTAAGGCTTTTGTTAGTGCCACTAGTTCTGCTCTTTGTGCAGAAGTTCCCTGTGGGAGTGCCTTCACCCACACTATCTCAGTGTCTGTGGTAACTGCCACACCCGTATACCTTTTTCCATCCAGAATGAAGCTGCTGCCATCGGTGAACCAGGTGTGCTCGGCATGTGATAGCAGAGAATCCCGCAAGTCTGGACAGAGGCTATGTGCTTGGGCCAGGATCTACTCAGAATCATGCAGGGGCTCTTCCAGATCTGGAACCAGCACCAGAGTCAATATTTCTATAGGAGCCATGTATTTCAATGTTACTTGTACTAACTGTTCTTTTACAAGTTGCTTGTTGTATAATGGTCTTACTGATTCTATAATTGTTATTAAGCAGCCTCCATTTGTCATGATTCCTGTGAACATATCTGAAGCTTTGTATGAAGAAACAGGTATTCAAGTGTTAAAACATTTAAAAGAGCTCATGTGCCCTAGATAATTTATAGGGCTATTGATAGCAGGCATTGTAGCCTTTACTTCCTTGGCTGCCTCTGCAGCAGCAGCTACTGTGGTTTGACACAAAGTGGGCAAACAGCTCACTATGTTAATCAGCTTGCTCATAATAGTACGCAAGCCCTGCACTTTCAAGGCAGGAGTGAGGATAAGGTAGAACAAAAATTAGAAGCATTGTATGAATTTGTGTTGTCTCTGGGAGAACAAATTCATGCTTTACAAACTTTGCAATGGGTGCGCTGTCATGCTGGGTTTTACTTTATCTGTGTGATCCTCCATAAATATAATGGGTCAAGCTATCCTTGGAAACAAGTTGTAGCACATCTGAATGGTATTTGGCACCATAATAATTTGTCCTTAGATCTCTTTCAACTCCATAGGCAAATAGCTAGACTAGAACAAGCTCCGCCTCTGGACTCTTAAATGGCAAAAACAGCAAAAGAACTGTTTGAACAACTTCAACAGTATATCTCTTCTTTGACTAATGTTAAGGGGCTGTTAGTGACATTGCCTATGCCTTCCTTGCATTGTACACATATTGCAAAATTGTTTTACGAGTTTAGCCAACCAGTTGCATAAGATCAAGCTCCAAGTAAATGAATTTCCCCTGAGAGGAACTGCAGCCAGAGATGGGTAAGGGGATCCCCTGTTTGACCGCCCTAAGACTGGGCCTTCAGCTTTGCTCTGAAGAAGTTTCCCTTGACTGGTAAGGCAAGCTAGGAGACACACCCAACCTAAGACAGGCGGGTTCGCTTCTTTAAAGAAACACAGGGGAGATGTTGGGAGCCGAGCCAGCACCTAAATTCTTCCTGACCTCTGGCTGTGTTTTCAAGGACATACAAGGACTTGGCTTAATGGAAAATCAGAAATGCTTTACTATGTCTGCCATGTGTCCGTTCTTATGTTAACCAACCTCATCCTTTCTTAGCTGCCATCAGATATTGCTCTGGAGTCCATTATGATGTTAACCAACCTCATCCTGTTTTAGCTATCAGGTATTGCTAACTCCAAGCCTTTTTGTGTTCTGGAATTTTAAGCCTATGCTATTTCCTGGTTTTCATACTGCATATAAGCTGGAAGTCAAGAATAAGCATGGCTGCAACCTTGAGTTACAATCTTGAGCTGCAGACCACCGTACCCTATCTTTGCCTCTTGTCTTTTTTCTCTTGTCTTGCATTTTTTCCTTTTCTTTAATCCTTGTCCTTTTTCTGCCGGCTGGCTCAGGCACCAGTATAGGCCTCCATAAAGAGTGAAGGGAACAGCAGCACAGAAAGATTGTTAAAGGCAGAGTTGGCCAGGGCCGGGTTGCTCAGTAGAATCTGCATGGCCAGACGATGGAGCAAGGGTGGGGTCCCGGAGCTCATCTTCATGGATGAGATGTGGATCAGGAGGGCCAGGCACTGACTGTGGGCTCTAGGACTCTGCTTCTGTTCTCTGATCCCTGGGCATCTGTATAGCCATCCCCCCACAGCCACCTTTGGACATGAACAAATCAGAGAGAAGTTTCTGATGCGATTTCTGAACCACACCAATTAACATCTTAGTTGGATGTAGCTCGTGAGATTATTTCAAGCATTGGTTTGAACCAAAAGTAATAGGATTGAAGGTGTGTCGCACACAGCCAAGCTTGCCTTTGAAAGATAAAACAGTACACCAAAAAGACTTCTCAGTCTTATACCTTAATCCCTTCAGATATTCCCACAGATGATCCAATGCTCTGAGCCTGCAAAGAATCCAAGAAGTGCATCCAGTCCAACCTTATAGCATCCACACATTCTGTTTATCTATTTGCTTTCCTTCCTTCCTTCCTTCCTTCCTTCCTTCCTTCCTTCCTTCCTTCCTTCCTTCCTTCCTTCCTTCCTTCCTTCCTTCCTTCCTTCCTTCCTTCCTTCCTTCGTTCTGAAGAGCCAGACTAAAGCCATTTTGAAGTCAGGCCCCAATTTACCACGCGAACTTGAGATAAGCTGGCCCTGTGAGCAAATCCAGGCCAAGATTATTAGGGACCAGCCGGTCAAGAACTCTAACCATTGGGAATGCTTAACTCTAACCGCCCCCAGAATGCCTTGAGCCCTGTGCCTCGAGCCCTGAGCCAATCAGATTTGTACCCATGTCCTAATCTTGCTTGCTTGAACACCTGATTGCTGGAACTTTGTTTTTTGCCTTTATAAGCAGTGTGCAATTTCAGCTCAGGGCTAACTCCTAACCTCTGCTGTGTCGGTGGGTAGGACGAGGCCCCAGTTGCAGCTTGCTTGAATAAAGCCTTGCCTTGGTTTTGCATTTCGGAATGTCTGAGTCTCGGTGGCCTTCTTGGTGGCCTTCTCGTGACTTGGCATAACATTTGGGGCTCATCCGGGATAACCCAAGAGGTCCCTGAGACCCCAGACTCCGAAGGTAAGAAAAATGTGCTGTTCAATTGCCTGTCCTGTAATTTGTCTGTTTGTCTATTTCTGTTTCACTTTTGCTTATTTCTTGGAGTGGTTGTCGAAATGGACGTGCTTACTTGGCAATCCTGGGGAGACTGCCCCAGACTCTCCACCCTTGAAGGGGGACCGAATCCCGCCTTGAACTTGGGTCCACTCCTTCTGTACCCTTGCAGGAGGTTGTGGGCCAACTTGGGAGATCTCCAACTCATAGCTTTTCTTGTTCTCAGGCCTGTTGAGGTGCCAGACTTTGAAGTCAGGCCCCACCACGTGAACCCCATTTTAGAATCGAACCCTGAGCCAATCAGATTTGTACCTGTGTTCTAATCTTGCTTGCACAGCTTATTGTTGTAACCTTGTTCTTTGCCTTTATAAGCCCTGTGTAATCACAGCTCGGGGCTTCCTCCTAACCTCCGCTGTGTAGGTGGGTAGGACGAGGCCCGAGTTGGCAGCTCGTTAAATAAAGCCTTGCCTTGCTTTTGCATTTCGGAGTGTCTGAATCTCGGTGGTCTTCTGACTTGGCACAACATTTGGGGTTTCGTCCGGGATAGCCCCAGAGACCCCGAGATCCCAGACTCCGAAGGTAAGAAAACAGCGCTGTTCATTTGTCTTGTCCTGTAATTTGTCTGTTTGATTGTTTTGCTTTTGCTTATACTGGTAGGGCACGAGTCAGTTTGGTTTTTGGCCGGAGGGCCTCCTAAACGAGACTCAACCCGCCCACCTTGTACTTGGGTCTGCTCCTTCTGCTTATCTGGCAGGAGGTTGTGGGCCAACTTGGCTCTACTCCTCCTGTACCCTGGCAGGAGGTTGTGGGCCAACTTGGGAGATCTCCAACTCGTAAGTCGGGTCCACTCCTTCTGCACCCTTGCAGGTGGTTGTGGGCCAACTCGGGTCCACTCCTTCTGCACCCTTGCAGGAGGTTGTGGGCCAACTCGGGTCCACTCCTTCTTGCAGGAGGTTGTGGGCCAACTCGGGTCCATTCCTTCTGCACCCTTGTAGGAGGTTGTGGCCAGCTTGGGAGATCTCCAACTCATAGCTTTTCTTGTTCTCAGGCCTGTGTTTTCCTCCTTTTGTATTGTTTTGTTTTTTGTAGCCTTTTGGACTGAACATCTGATCAGAGCTATGGATAACGTTCTATCTTGAGGACCTCCATCTAGCCCCCTAGACTTGATCCTAGCTCACTGGAGGGAGGTTAAGGAGATAGCTCAGAACCAAGGTGTAGCCCTTAAGAAGGAAAAGTGGATCACCCTGTGCAAGTCAGAATGTCCCACCTTTGAGGGAATTGAGGGAGCTTTGACATAGGTAAGATCAGGACTTTGCAATGCCTAATCTACACCCCTCGTTCAGGCCATCCAGACAAGAGAGAAACCAAGAAGGAAGAGAAGAAATTGTACTCACCTGTCCTCCAGGGAGGAAGCACGGAGGAGGAAATGTTTCCCGCTCCATACTCCCCACCCCAGTTAACTCTACAAGAGGAGGACTCTGAGGAAAATGTTTCAGCTGTGCCCTCCGCTCCGGAGGGTCCTGCCCAGTCAACTCGCCGGCGCCGACAGCCCAGGACACGGACGCATCAGCCCCAAGTCCAAGTCCTGACCCGCAGCCGCTGACAGAGTGGACGTAGGGCCAGCCCAAGCCACCCACAGGTGGCAGGGAGTGACCTCACCATGCTGCGCTGTCATCTCTGTGTTGTTTGTAAGTCTAACAGTCTTTTGTGTCAAACCTGCATAGCTCATTGGAAAGATGTACAGGTGATGGTTCACAATCAGAGTGTGAGTGTCCACAGAAAGAACTCTAGGGGGACCCCCACCCAGCCTTCTTAAGCAGAAAATTGTTTGGTGTGCTAAAATGTTTTACTAAGACTAAAAATGTTTTACTAAAACTATCAAGGAAAATGAGGCTGGAGAATGCTAAAATCATTTGTTAAAGGTTTTTGTCTTAAAATGTACGGCCGATGCTTATTCAGGGCGCTTTAAGATCTTTTGAAAATGTATGTGTGTGTGCATGTGTGTGTGAACATGTTCAAGACTGCAGTATGATGCAAAACTAAGTTTAAATTCAAAGGTCTTCATGCCATACAGTAACTGGGACTGAAGAAAAAAAAAAAAAAAAGAGGCTCTTTTGAAACAAGCAGCCCGTAAGCAAAGGGCGGCACCTGGTTTCAGATTGCCTGTGAGCTTCAGTTTTTCCGATGCAGATAAAAGCTAAAGTGCTGTGTTAGTGTTAAAAAGGCTTTGGAAATCAGGAATACATTTCTAGATAAGAAATTTGGAAGTAAAATTGTCCTAAATAATTATTGCAAAGTGAGAAAAGGAGAATTATGGCTACCAAAATGTTTAATTGCCATTCCAGCTTCTTTGTAGGTTTTTTGTAACAGTTTCCAGCAGGCCCACAGAGAAGCACAGGTGATTCCTACAAGTTTGTCAAGATCTAATACTGACCCTTAATAAGTTCCAGGTAAGAGAGCATGCTTAAAAACTACTTCTGTGTGGACCACCTTGTTGCTTATAATTGGAGTAAAGTGGCCCCTTATAAGACTCACTGATCTGAATCTGCGGTTCGAAGCCAGCCCGGGCAAAGAAAGGTCCCTGTGAGAGACTTGTCTCTAATCAGCCAGCAGAGTGCTGGGAACAGAGTGGTGTGGATCTCAAAAGTGGTACAGTGCTAGTCTTGAGCTGGAGAGCTGAGGGACAGCACTCAGGCCCTGAGTCCAAGTCCAGTGGAAAGTCACTTCTCCTGAGACAAAAGTGATGGAGCATCCAGAGGCAGGAAGCCACTGCTTGGATGGCAGAGATGGTGTCAGATCCTAGAGTCACTACTGTTGGCCTTTCAAAAGTTAAAGCCGGGAAGTCCTAGAAGAATAGTTCATAAGCATGCCTTTCCAATGCCCATGTCTGTCTACTGGGCAGGAACTTGCCAGTCATCTATGATAGTGGTTAGTAAGGGGAAGTTTGTCAAATGAGAGGATAGATTAAAATCTCCCCCCCCCCCGCATTTACTCAAAGCTCTGACTGGCAGTAAGAATTTTAAGCTGATACATCTGTTCAGGAAAGAAAGCTTGTAGACCTGAGATTGTGTTGTGTCCTTATTGAGATCTGTTAAAGGCCTGTCAGCTTGCCAATGCCCCCAATCAACAGATTAACCACGGTGGAAGGGACCCTAGATGGCATAGCCACTTGGGTTCATTGCTTCCATGCCAGGCCAGCTGACCCCTTTGCCCTGGATGACAACTACCGTGATGGAACATGGGAGGTCTCCAAGCACCCAACTCAGCTGCTTTGCCTTCGCCTCAAGAAAAGACAGTTAGACTGAATATTGTTATAATTTTCTTTTTGCCTTCTTTCCTTACTACCCTGGCTAGTGTTAATGTTATTTTGGCAGCTCACTCCAAAGTGAGGTGACCCCCTTATCTTAGGTAGTTTTGGGCTTGTTCAGGAATATGGGTATAGCCACCCGACCCTTAGAGCATAGCTGAGAAGTTTATGTATTTTGTTGCT
This sequence comes from Perognathus longimembris pacificus, assembly GCF_023159225.1. Classification (NCBI taxonomy): domain Eukaryota; kingdom Metazoa; phylum Chordata; class Mammalia; order Rodentia; family Heteromyidae; genus Perognathus; species Perognathus longimembris. Next base: position 52,490,511 of record NC_063178.1, on the reverse strand, counting down.
TACATTTGTATACTAAACACTATACAGCTAATGGTAAGTCTGTATAGCTGAAAGTTAATTTTCAGTTTGCAGTAATCCTGCAGTCCCTTGGTAAAGTAGACTAAGGTTATAGGTTCCTGGCTAGGTAAGGTCTACGCCCCTGAGTCAGCCTGAAGAAATTACAGAAGATGGATGATCTTCACCCACCAGCCCCCCTTTAAAACCGAGGGACCAGAGTTATTTTCGGGTACTACTTTTGGCCCTACTGGCCCATGCCTTACCTCTATATCATCCCCTAGACATGCAAGCCATTGAAATGGACAGAATGGAGCCATGATTGGCTCCCAAGGTACCAAAAAGAAAAAGGGGGAAATGAGGTGCCAGACTTTGAAGTCAGGCCCCACCACGTGAACCCCATTTTAGAATTGAACCCTGAGCCAATCAGATTTGTACCTGTGTTCTAATCTTGCTTGCACAGCTTATTGTTGTAACCTTGTTCTTTGCCTTTATAAGCCCTGTGTAATCACAGCTCGGGGCTTCCTCCTAACCTCCGCTGTGTCGGTGGGTAGGACGAGGCCTGAGTTGGCAGCTCGTTAAATAAAGCCTTGCCTTGCTTTTGCATTTCGGAGTGTCTGAATCTCGGTGGTCTTCTTGGGGGTGGTCTTGCGACTTGGCACAACACTGTGTGTTTTCTTCCTTTTGTATTGGTATAATTGTTTGGGGTTTTTTTTAGCCTTTTGGACTAAACATCTGATCAGAGCTATGGGTAACGTTCTATCTTGGGGACCTCCATCTAGCCCCCTAGATTTGACCCTAGCTCACTGGAGGGAGGTCAAGGAGATAGCTCAGAACCAAAGTATGGCCCTTAAGGAGGAAAAATGGATCACCCTGTGAAAGTCAGAATGGCCTACCCTTGAGAGAGCTAATTGGCCACCTGAGGGGAGCTTTGACATAGTTAAGATCAGGACTTTACAATGCCTAATCGATGCCCCTCGTTCAGGCTATCTAGACCAGGTTCCTTATATAGACACTTGGAGGGAACTAGTTGACAGGGACACTCCAGCTTGGGTTCGGCCTTTCTTACAGACTCCCTGCTCCACTCCTTCCCCTATCCCAATATTCACTCAAAAGACTTGGGGAGGCAACAGAGAAACCAAGATGGAAGAGAAGAAATTGTACCCACCTGTCCTCCAGGGAGGAAGCACGGAGGAGGAAATGTTTCCCCCTCCATACTCCCCACCCCAGTTAACTCTACAAGAGGAGGACTCTGAGGAAGATGTTTCAGCTGTGCACTCTGCTCCGGAGGGTCCCGCCCAGTCAACTTGCCGGCGCTGAAGAACTACATCTCTTCATAATTCTGTTGCCCTTCCCCTACACCCTATAGGTCCTGTGGACGCAGATGGTCGACAAGAATTCCAATACTGGCCATTTGCGACTAGTGATCTTTACAATTGGCATGCCCAAAATGCCCCCTTTTCTGAGAAACCCCAGGATTTAATTCGCTTGCTTGAAACTATACTTTTCACTCACCAGCCCACTTGAGATGATTGTAGACAGCTTTTACAGGTCCTTTTCACCACTGAGTAGAAAGATTGTATCCAAGAAGTGGTCCGGAGACTTATCCCAGGCCCCACCGTAATGCCCATCAAGAATGCTTCCTTGATTGACACCTATTTTCCCGACACCTGACCAGCAGGGGACTACAATATGGCTGAAGGTAGGGAGCGACTCCTTGTCTATCGCCAGGCTCTGCTGGCAGGTCTCAAGGCAGCAGCTCGCCGACCTACTGATATGGCCAAAATTTATTATATTAGACAGGGAGAAAGTGAAAGTCCGGCACCTTACCTTGAGCGGCTCATGGAAGCCTTTAGTCAATATGATCTTGAGACCCAGGAATCTGCTCAGATGATTATGTTTGCCTACGTAAATCAAGCCACACCAGACATAAAACGAAAGTTGCAGGCTCTAGACAGGCTTGGTGAAAAATCTGTTAAGGATCTAGTAGCAGTGGTGGAAATGGTTCATAATAAGAGAGAAACAGGAGAACAAAGACAGGAAAGGAAGGACAAAGAACGTGGAATCAAGCAAGAAAAGAGGAACAGAGTTAAGGAAAGGAGTTTGGCTAGAATTTGGGAGCAACAACCGGCACAACACCAGAAGGACCTCGAGGAAATCCTGACCTCTTTGCAGGCAGGATACGTTAGACATTCCTCCACTCCAAGTAAGGAGCAGGAGCCCAAACCCCAAACAAGAGTGGGGAAGAATCAATGTGCCTATTGCAAGGAGGAGGGGCACTGGCAAGTCATGTTCATGGTAGATACGGGAGTGAAAAATTTAGTATTACTAGCCCTGAGAGGGCCGATGTCCAATAAAAGAACATGGGTCCAAGGTGTGACGGGCACTAAACCTATAAATGGACTACTGGAAGAACAGTGGACTTGGGAGTAGGCCAGGTAACCCACTCATTTTTAGTCATACCTGACTGCCCCTATCCATTGCTTGGATGAGTCCTCTTAACAAGAATGAAAGCTCAAATACAGTTCACAGGCAGTGGGAATTCTGTGATGAACTCAAGAGAAAAACCTGTTAGTATACTGATAACTACTAAGTTAGAAGAGGAGTATAGGCTATACCAGCATCCCAAGCCTGAGTCTCCGGAAAATGAGTGGCTATGGGCGTTTCCCCAAGCATGGGCAGAAACTGGGGGAATGGGAATGGCAAAACATCGTTCTCCAATCTTTGTGGAACTAAAAGCTGGGGCTGACCCAGTAAAAGTTCACCAGTACCCTATGTCACTAGAAGCAAAGAAGGGGATCACTCCTCACATCAGAAAATTGTTAGATTTAGGAGTCCTGAAGCCCATCCAGTCAGCCTGGAATACTCCACTGTTGCCTGTAAAAAAGCCTAATTCTAATGATTACAGACCAGTGGAAGATGTGACAGAAGTTAACAAGAGAGTACTGGACATTCACCCAACAGTCCCAAACCCATATACCCTGCTGAGCTCCCTGTCACTGAGCCATGTGTGGTATACTGTGTTGGATCTAAAGGATGCCTTCTTTAGCCTGCCCTTAGCCCCACAGAGCCAAAGCTACTTTGCATTCACTTGGCACAATCCTGAAATCGGGATAAGCAGTCAATTGACCTGGACCAGGCTGCCTCAAGGATTCAAGAATTTGCCTACCATCTTTGATGAGGCGTTACATGAAGACCTGAGTGAGTAACACTTCCAAAATAATGGAATAAGTCTATTGCAATATGTAGATGATTTGTTCATAGCCACTCCACACAAAAATAGCTGTCTAAAGGGAACAGCTAGGCTCTTAAAGACTCTTGGCAATTTGGGCTATAGGGCCTCCACTACAAAAGCACAAATTTGTAAACCTGAAATCACCTATCTGGGCTTCATATTAAAAGAGAGCAAGCGTTGGCTGTCAGATGCACATAAGAGACTGTGCTGAAAATCCCTGTGCCTAAGTCAGCCAGACAAGTCAGAGAGTTCCTGGGAACTGCAGGCTGTTGCCGGCTGTGGATACCTGGGTTCGCTGAGATGGCTAAGCCTCTACATGAAGCCACCAAAAACCTCCCAGAATTTCATTGGACTGAGCAGATGCAAAAAGCCTTTGAGTCAATCAAGAAAAGCATTCTGGAAGCCCCTGCCTTAGGCCTACCTGACGTGAATAAACCATTCACATTGTTCGTGACTGAAAATAAAGGAATAGCAAAAGGGGTGCTCACCCAGCCACTTGGGCCTTGGAGACGGCCAGTCGCCTACTTGTCAAAGAAATTGGATCCTGTCGCCACTGGGTGGCCTCCTTGCTTAAGGATAATAGCTGCAGTAGCCCTCTTGGTAAAAGATGCAGATAAGTTGACTCTGGGACAGAACCTGACTGTGGCCACTCCACACGCTCTAGAGGGGGTGCTAAAAGAACCGCCCGACTGATAGATGAGCAATGCTCGCATGGTCCATTACCAGACCTTGTTATTTAACCCGGCACATATCAGCTTCTGTGTACCTACAGCATTAAACCCAGCAACTCTGCTGCCGGATCCGGATGTGGAAGAGCCTCTGCATGATTGTGAGCAGATCCTGGCCCAAGCACATAGCCTCTGGCCAGACTTGCTGGATTCGCCTCTATCACATGCCAAGCACACCTGGTTCACCGATGTCAGCAGCTTCATTCTGGATGGAAAAAGGTTTGCGGGTGCGACGGTTACTATGGACACTGAGATAGTGTGGGCGGAGGCATTCCCTCAGGGAACTTCTGCACAAAGAGCAGAACTAGTGGCACTAACAAAAGCCTTACAGATGGGAAAAGGAAAGAGACTACATATCTATACGGGCACCCGGTACGCTTTTGCCACTGTACACGTCCATGGAGCCATCTACCAAGAGTCGGGGCTACTGACAGCCCAAGGAAAGGCCATTAGAAACAATCACATTTTGAGACTCATCCGGGCCCTATGGGAACCAGCAAAGATTGCCATTATGCACTGTCCAGGTCATCAAAAGGGAGTTGATTCGGTGACTAGAGGGAATAATCTGGCCAACCAGGCAGCCAAGGAAGCAGCCCTCCAGCCCAGAGCAGAAGTATTGACTCTATTAGACCCAGGGCCATGAGCTTTGCCTCCTGTGCCCCCCCCCCCAGTATTCCCAAGACTTGGAGTGGATAAAGAAAATTCCCATGTCCCACAAAACCCCAGACAGAGAAGTAAACAATGACTGGTGGAAAACTTGTGAAGGGAAACTTATCTTGCCACAAGGGCTGGGTAAGGGGACCCTTCAGAGAATACACCAAGCTTCTCATATGGGAACCTGAAGAATACAGGACTTGCTCCAACACCCCAAAGTGATAATTAGACAAGGAGATCAACTTATTGAAGATATTGTTAAAAATTGTAAGGCTTATCATCTCACCAATGCCCCCAATCAACAAGTTACTAAAGGAGCTCGCCTCCATGGGGATAGGCCAGGCATGTATTGGGAAGTAGATTTCACAGAAATTAAACCTGGAAAATTTGGATACAAATATTTGCTAGTTTTTGTAGACACCTTTTCAGGATGGGTGGAAGCTTATCCAACAAAGCATGAGACCGTGAATGTAGTGGCTAAGAAGATCCTGGAAGAAATCCTACCCAGGTATGGCTTCCCATCCACCATTTGTTTGGATAATGGACTGGCCTTCATCTCAAAAGTAAATCAGGGAATAGCCGCTGCACTGGGGACGGATTGGAAATTGCATAGTGCTTATAGACCCCAGAGTTCAGGAGAGGTAGAGAGAATGAATCAGAGTCTAAAAGAGACCTTAACTAAATTGGCCTTAGAGACTGGCGCAAAGTGGGTGTCACTCCTTCATTTTGCTCTGCTTAGACTAAGAAATACTCCCTATCAGCTTGGCTTTACTCCTTTTGAAATAATGTATGGGTACCCCCCACCCATTATCCCTAGCCTTCAGACTGAATTGCTTGCAGATTTGGATGATACTGAATTTTTGTGTAAACTTGATTATTTGCATCTCGTGCACAAGACTATGTGGCCCCAGCTTAAGGCATTATATGATTCTGATTCTGTCCCTACCCCCCATTTATTCAGACCAGGGCAATGGGTGTTTGTCCAGAGACTTAACCCCAAGTCCTTAGAACCATGGTGGAAGGAACCCTACGTAGTGCTATTGACTACTCCCACTGCCCTCAAGGTAGATGGCATCTCCACTTGGGTCCATTGTTCCCATGCCAGGCCAGCTAACTCCTTTGTCCTGGACGATGACTACCATGGTGGTACATGGGAGGTCTTCAATCACCTGACTCAGCCGCTTCACCGTCGCCTCAAGAAAAGAAAGTTAGACTGAATATTGTCCTAATTTTTTTTCAAATTTTTATTATCAAACTGATGTACAGAGATGTTACAGCTTCATACGTTAGGCATTGGATACATTTCTTGTACTGTTTGTTAACTTGTCTGTCATACCCCTCTCCCACCTCCCCCTTTCTCTTTCCCCCCCTGAGGTGTTCAGTTCACTTACACCAAATAGTTTTGCAAGTATTGATTTTGTAGTTGTTTGTCTTTTTTTACCCTGTGTCTCTCAATTTTGGTATTCCCTTTCAATTTCCTAGTTCCAATACCAGTATACACGGCTTCCAATATACTCATATAAGACTACAGAGATAGTGTAGGTACAACCACAGGAAGGTGATACAAGATCATCATAATTTTCTTTTTGCCTTCTTTTCTTGCTACCCAGGCTGATGTTGATGCTATTTTGGCAGCTCACTCCAAAGTGGGGTGACCCTCTTATTTTAGCAACTAGCAGGAGTCCTTTAAAGTTCCATGCAAGAAGGCATTGGTAGTTTGGGGCTTCCTCAGGAATATAGCCACCCAACCCTTAGAGCACAGCTGAGAAGTTTATGTATTATTTTGTTGTTGACATTTGGATCTTAAACACTATACAGCTAATGCTAAGTATGTATAGCTGAAAGTTAATTTCCAGTTTGAAGTAATCCTGCAGTCCCTTAGTAAAGTAGACTAAGGTTATAAGTTCCTTGCTAGGTAAGGGCAATGCCCCTCAGTCAGCCTGAAGAAGCTACAGAAGAAGGATGATATTCACCCATCAGCCCCCCTTTAAAACCAAGGGACCAGAATTGTTTTTGATTACTACTTTGGGGCTATATTGGCCCCTGCCTTATCTCTATATCATCCCTTAGACATGCAAGCCATTGAAATGGCCAGAATGGAGCCATGATTGGCTCCCAAGGTACCAAAGAGAAAAGGGTGAAATGCAGAGCCAGACTTTGAAGTCAGGCCCCACTTCACCACGCGAATCCCACTTTACCAGCGAACTTGAGATAAGCAGGCCCTGTGTGCAAACCTAGGACAAGCTTATTAGGGCCCAGCCGGTCAAGAACTCTAACCGTTGGGAATGCTTAACTCTAACTTCCCCCAGAATGCCTCGAGCCCTGTGCCTCTAGTCCTGAGCAAATTAAATTTGTACCCGTGTCCTAATCTTACTTGAACACCTGATGGCTGTAACTTTGTTTTTGCCTTTATAAGCCCTGTGTAATCATAGCTCAAGGCTCCCTCTTAACCTCCGCTGTGTCAGTGGGAAGGACAAGGCCCGAGTTGCTGCTTGCCTGAATGAAGTCTTGACTTGCTTTTGTATTTCGGAACGTCTGAGTCTCTGTGGTCTTCTTGGTAGTCGGTAGTCGTTTTGCGAATTGGCACAACACAAGAACATAGACATGTAACAATTACAATAAATATGTTTAAATTGGCATTGGAATCTCCTTGACAGAGTTTATAATCTGTGACAGATATCTTATTTACTGTGTTGCTATCCCAGAAATGGGACACATGTTTCTTCATTGTGCTGGAGGTCAGGAAGTCACCAGTACATGGATGTTAGGTGACAGCATTTTTTTGTTGTTTAACGGTATCATATTATGGATGGTCATCATACCACACAGGAAACAGAAGGACAAGAAAGTGGAGATAAAGGGATGAGGGACAGATACAGAGACAGATAGAATGTTTTATGTGGGTGGGAGGCTTGCTCTAAGATCAAAGCCACTTCAGATATTAAGCTGATCTCATTCTTGAGGGCAGCACCCTAATGATCTCATTACTTCTTAAGTCTGTGCATCAAACAGATTTCCATTATTATAATGAAAATTAGCTTCCAACAGAAGGACATTGACATAATAAAAGTATGTTATATTTTTGAAATTATGATTGTTTATAATAAATTAAAGCCATGAAGAAGTAAATTAATAATAAACAAAGAAATACTTTCTGTTTTAATTTTTTAGTTTTTTTACTTTATTTTTGTTGTAAAGGTTATATACAGAGGGGATACAGTTACATAAGTAATGTAATGAGTACACTTGTTTTTGAGCAGTGTTACCCCCTTCTTCATTTTCTTCTGCTTTCCCCCTACACCCCTCCTCTCCAACATAGTGTGTAGTGAGTTTCACTGTTGAATTGGTTCGCCTGTTGTTCTGCTGTTGCTGTGATTCCCCTGCCCTTCCCCAAGTCAGATAAATGCAAATACATATACAAGACAAAGGATACAGAAATAAAAAAATAGTGACAAAGGGCCTAATCCAAAGGGTAAAAGACTCAGGTCCTGAGCCCTGTCCCTGGCTTCTTTTTGCTCAAGGCTAGCATTCTGTCACTTGAGACACAGTGACACTTCTGGCCTTTTCTATATATGTGGTGCTGGGGAATCGAACCCAAGGCTTCATGTATACTGGGCAAGCACTCTTGCCACTAGGCCATATTCTCAGCCCTCCATAAAACTCTTGTCTCTAATTTACCAGCAAAAAGCTGTAAAATGGACCTGTGGCTAAAGTAGTAGAATGCTAGCTTGAACAAAAATCTTAGTGTCAGTGTCCAGGTCCTAGACTCAAACCCAGGACTAGCAAAAAGTAAACATAAAAAAAGACATTGTATACACACTTAAATATGTGTACATACAAAATTGAAAATAGTAATGGAGAAATTAAGAATATGTGTGAAATTCCATCATAGTGGCATGAATTCCTGAATCACCCCTTGGGAGGCTAGCATGAGGCAATTTAAAGTCAAACTTGGCTATGTATTGTGACCTTGCCTCAAAACAAAATAAAATGAAAAACACTGTGTGAGTGTGTGTGTGTGTGAATTCCAAAGGGATCAAAGATCTTGAGGTAAAAGCAGATACCCTGAAAACATTACAGGAAGGAATAGGGAAAACACTAGGGCTCCTTGGCACAGGTCTAAACTTTCTTAGTAAAGGCCCAGAAACACAGCAAATCAAAGAAAGTTTGGACAGAAGGAATTGCATGAAACTACAGAGCTTTTGCATGGCAAAGGACATAGCTTGCTAGATCAACAGAAAGACGTCAGATTGGGAGAAGATTTTCACTGGCCATACAACAGACAAGGGCCTCATATCTAAAATATACTTAGAACTCAAAAATTAAATTCCCCTAAACAAATCCTCAAAAGGCCAATTGCCTTCTGAAGACTTAAAGAGAAACTTATTTGAAGAGGACATGAGAATGGCCAAGAGGCACCTGAAGAAGTGCTCAACATCACTGACCATAAAAGAAATGCAAATCAAAACAACATTGAGGTTTCACTTGACCTCAGTTGGGGATTCACGCTGCCCTTCCCCCAACCCTGGGGCAGTGTAAAGCTAGCCAGTCCCATCTTCCGGCTTCAACTGGAAGAGAAGCCCCTGCCACTGGGGCAAACACGTGCGTGCCATCGTGGTAGCGGAGCCCCCAGAGACACAGCTCTTGGAGGGCTCTGGTTTCCGCCCATAGAGGAAGTTTCATGACATCATCTGATGGGAAGCCCACCTCAGCCAATCGCTAACTTCCAACTAGTCACCCCAAGTCGATCTCCTTCCCACCTTCGTCACCGTAATAAATTCTTCTGCCCTCCCTCTGAATGGGTGAGATGGTTGGACCATCCAGACAGACTTCCAGAATTTCTTTCCTGCATCGGCTCTGGACACGTGAGGGGGACTGATGGGGAAGGGGATTTCGGCATTTCTCCTCAGCTTAGCGAAGTCCACAAAGATATGCTTTACTCCTTCTGCTGGCGGGAGGGGTAGGGCTGAGTTTCTTTCATAGTTGGGGATTTGGGCATCTCCCCAGGAGAAACAGGGAGAGGAGGTGTAGAACCCCAACACCCAGTAAGAATGGCCATTATAAATAAAATTAATAACAACAGATGCTGATGGGGATGTGGCCAAAAGGGAATCCTACTACGCTGTTAGTGGGAATGTAAAATTCTTCAATCACTCTGGAAAGCAGTATGGAGGTTCTTCAAAAGGCTAAACCTAGGGCTCCCCTGTTACTCAGCACCTCCACTCCTGGGAATTTACCCAAAGGATCACAAGGAAGACCACACTAAAGGTACCAGCACAACCATGTTCATTGCATGTATCACCACAACCATCTTGTCCTTTGAGATAAGGATTTGCTAATTTTTGTCTATATTAGTCGTGAGCCTGTATCCTTTTGTCTCTATCTCCCAAGGAAATAAATTTTAATAATAAGCCAGACTCCCTGATTCTAGATAATCATGTTGATTTGTGGGCATTTTTTAAGAACTAACTAAATTCCAATGAACGTTACACATTGTTAATTAATCATCAGATTTTAAAACTACTGTAGTACAAATTCTTTTTATAAGCCAGTAATGAACAGGTCAAGGAAGAAATAAAACAAACAAAAAAAATCCAAGTCCATTCATACCATATTTAAAAAAGTCATACTGAGAGATAACTTAGGAGGATAACTAAGGAGGTGAAAGACCTTACAGTAAAAGTATCAACTACTAAAAATTAATATTGAAGACACTAGAAAATTCAAAGACCTCCCATATACATGGATCCTCAGAGATCCTGTTGTGAAAACAACCATAATACTCATTCATGTTCATCTACAAATTCAATGAAATCTCCCCCAAGTTCCTACATCCTTCTTCACAGGAATAGCAAAAGCAATTATAAAATTTATATGAAAATTATCTGGGTGCCAGTGGCTCAGGTCTGTAATCATTGCAAGTCAGGAAGCTGAGATCTGAGGATTGCAGTTCAAAGCCAGACCAGGCAGAAAAGTCCCCCTGGGGCTATTATCTCCAATTAACCAGGGGAAAACTCACAATAATCCTGTGCACAAAGTGGTAGAGCACTCGCATTGAGTAAAAGAGCTCAGGGACAATGCCCAGAGTTCAAGCTTCCTAATGGACAAAATGACAAACAACAACAAAACTTACATGGAAACTATACAAAATCCAAATAACTAAAACAATTTTGAACAAAAAGTGCAATGGTGGCATTATTATAATAGCAATCTTCAAATAATATTACAGAGCCATGGTTAAAAAATTAGAATGGTTCTACCATACAGTTTCATATACCAACAGAATAGGGTAAACATTCTAGAAATAAATATAGAAAGGTACAACTATCTGAGATTTGACAAGTGTCAAAAACAACCTCTTCAATGATGGAGAAAGGCAAGGCTATTCAACAGACTAATTCTAAAGCAAATGCAAATCAAACAACAGTGATGCTATATCTCACCTCAGTTATAAAGCAATCATCAAGAAAACAAATGACACATTCTAGTGAAGATACAGAACAAAAGCATCACTCCGAAGTGAACTTGTGGTAGAGCACTGGCCTTGAGCCAAAGAGCTCAGGGACAACACCCAGGCCCTGAGTTCAAGCCCCACAATGAATAACATTACAAAGAAAGGACACTCATGTACTGCTATTCATTAAAAATAAGTTCTGCAACTTTTGAAAGTCAGGAAGGATGTTTCTCAAAAAACTCAACTTAAAAAAAAAACCTAAAATCTAGAAAGTCAAAGAAGTGCGAATCTACATATCATAGAATAGGAACACCCAGAAATCCATGTTTATTTCAATACTATTTATAATAGCTCATCTATGGAATCAGCCTAGGTGTCCTACAACTAGTGAGAGAATGAGGAAAATCTGATACCTATACACTACAAAGTATGACTCAATCCTAAAGAAGAATTCAATAACGTTGAATGCTGTTTACAGAATATGTGTAGAAAGGATAAATATCACTTTGAATAAAATAAGCTCAAAAGGGCAAATACCACATTCTTTCATTCATATGTATAATCTAGACATGAAATAATACTGATAGCCATAATAATAGTAATAATGGGACAGGGGCATGAAAGGAGAAATGTCTGCTAGGGTAATCTATGGAAGGGAAAAGTGTGTAAAGAGAAGGCACTGAGTGCGCACGACAACAGTATATGACCCTGTGTGTGTGTGTACAAGTATAACATAATGAAACACTAAATTATGTCTGAAAAAAAGCAAAGAAAAGGTGGAAGGAGGCTAATAGTATAATACAGGAGAATAATTTGATCAAATATGTTGGAAATACCACAAAGAATCCTGTTTATGAGTTCAACAACTAAAACTAAATTATTTAATAAAGAAGACTAAGGAAATTACTAGCTCACAGAACACTTGCATCTTGAGAGTTTCATATTTTCATTTCAGTTCAGTTGGGCTTTTGAAATGATGAATTTTGAGAACATTTACTTCACAGTTTATTCAAATTCTATTGTTTCTAAGTGTTAGGACATTTTTTTCTGTTTTAAAAATTGTATTATGGTCAGGAACATACACTTAATGATATTTATTTTCTATTTATTGAGTTTTGTTTCATGCCAAAGGAAATTTTCTCATGACATATTTTTCATAGAAACTTGCAAATAACATGTAATCTGATTTTTGTTAGTCAAAGATCTGTAAATTCAACTAGACCTTAATGGTTCATGGCATGTCCTACATATACTCTTGTTAGTTTTCTGCCTGGAAAAACTGAAGGGAAATTAAACTTATTATTGTGTGACTTCTCTCTTTGAGTCTAATTTTCTTTGCTCCAAAGTTAATTGACCTAAGGAAGTTACTAATTTCCTTCATGAAAATGATTTATATTTGTATAATTATTGCTTTTAAGAGAGAAGCATAACTACATTTGAGCTTGCTTATAGATAATATACATGTAAGTCATATTTTAAAATTTATTCTGTAATCTTTTATATTAATTGTAGAACATAAACCATTTAATGTGATCACAAATATATGTATGCCACACTATTTTTATTCTTTCTTCATTTTTCCATTTTTTCTTTTTTCTTGTTTTGCAATTAGAGAATTTTCTGAACATTTGTTTAAGCTTTTTTAAAATTTTATTTATTAAATTTTGTGGACAAGGTGTTGTGAAAAAGGGGTACAATTACATAATAAGGCAGTGAGTACATTACTTGTGATATCTTACACCCTCGTTTTTCTTTCACTTCCCTAGATCAGGTAGGCATAGGCATATATATATTACCCAATATACCAAAAACATATACAGTAGCCACATGGCATATGCCAAAGGAAATTCACCTAGAACTTTAAATATAACGTCAACAATATAGTTTGCTTACCCTTGTCTTATATGATCATACATATATAGCTTTTGAGCTATTGTGATCCACTGAGAGGTCTATCTTAGACCTTTTTATCTTTAGTAGTTGTTTGGTTTTCGTTACATAATGTAAGGTCACTGACCCACACCTGTGGGAAATTCCATTTGACAAGAAGTTTTTTGTTTCGCAGACCTGGTCTCTAGTGTCCCCACCACCACCTTAACAGTCATATATCAAGGAGATCATGCCCCTTTGTTTTCTGTGTTCTAGGGTTGTCTCACTCAACATTATTTGTTCCAGTTCTGACCATATCCCTGAAAATACCAATATTTTATCATTTCTAATCGCTATGTAGTATTCCATTGGGTATAGGTACCACATTTTTGGATCCATTCATCTGTAGAGGGGCATCTGTGTTGTTTCCATATTTTGGCTATTGTGAACTGTTCAGTGATAAACATGGATGTGCAGATGTCTTTTTGATATCTTGGGACCTGTTGTTCAGGATAGATGCCTACGAATGGTATGGCTGGGTCATAGGGTAGGTCTATATTGAGTTTTTTGAAGAACCTCCATACTGTTCTCCAAAGTGGTTGTATTAATTTGCACTCCCACCAACAATGGAGAAGGGTTCCTCTTTCCCTGCACCCCCTCCAGCATTTGTCGTTGCCTGAGTTCAGAGTATAGGCCATTCTACCTGGAGTAGGTGGTATCTCAGGGTTGTTTTTATTTGCATGTCCTTTACTGCCAGGTATGTTGAACATTTCCTCATAAGTTTCTTTGCCATTTTTATCTCTTTTCCTGTGAAGTCTCTCTTTAGCTCCTTTGGCCACTTAATAATTGGTTTACTGGGCTTGGAGGGGGTTAGTTTTTTGAGCTCTCTGTAGATGACAGATATTAGGCCTTTGTCTGCTGCTGTGCTGGTGAAGATCCTTTCCCATATGGTTGGCTATCTTTCTAGTTTGGTGGCTATGTCCTCAGCTGTGCAGAAACTTTTTATTTTGTAGTAGTCTCATTTGTTGAGACTCTCTCCTAACTGTTGTGCCCCTAGGACTATATTCAGGAGATTCCTTCCGGTGCCTATAAGTTCCAGCGTCTTTACTACTCTGTCCTTTAGTAGTTTCAAAGATTCAAGTCTGATATTGAAGTTCTTGATCCATTTTGAGTTGATCTTGGTGCATAGTGATAGGCTAGGGTCTACTTTGCGTTTTCTGCATATGGCTGCCCAGTTTTCCCAGCACCAGTAGTTGAAGAGGCTATGTTTTTTCCATTGTATGTCTTTAGCTCCTTTGTCGAATATCAGTTGGCTGTAAGAGTGCGGTTTTATTTCTGGGTCTTCAATTCTAATCCACTGGTCTTCCGATCTGTTTTTATACCAATACCATGCTGTTTTTGTTATGATGGCCTTGTAGTAGAGCTTGAAGTCTGGTATTGTGATACCTCCTGCACTATTTTTTTTTGCCTAGAATTGCTTTGGCTATTCTAGGTTTTTTGCTGTTCCATATGAATTGATGGATTGGTTTCTCTATTTCAGTGAAAAATGTGGCTGGGATTTTGATAGGTATTGCATTGAATCTGTATAACAATTTGGGCAATATGGCCATTTTCACTATATTGATTCTGCCTACCCATGAGCATGGGAGGTCTTTCCATCTCCTTGTGTCTTCTTTGATTCCCCTTATTAGATTTTTGTAGTTTTCATTGAATAGATCCGTCACGTCCTTGGTTACGTTGATCCCTAGGTACTTTATTCATTTTTTGGCTACTGTAAATGGAATTGTTTCCATAAGTTCCTTTTCTGTTTGTCTATTGCTGGTGTACAGAAAAGCTGCTGATTTTTGTGGATTGATTTTATATCCTGCTACTTTGCCAAATTGGTTTATTAGGTGTAGGAGTTTGGGTACTGAGTTTTTTGGGTCCTTCAGATATAAGATCATGTCGTCTGCGAATAGGGATAACTTGATTTCTTCCTTGCCGATGTGGATCCCTTTGATGTCCTCTTCTTGCCTTATTTCTATGGCTAGGGATTCCAGCACTCTGTTGAACAGAAGTGGGGAGAGTGGGCATCTTTGTCTTGTTCCTGAGTTTAGGGGGAATGATTTAAGTTTCTCTCCATTTAATATGATACTAGCAGTTGGTCTGTTGTATATGGCTTTTATTGTTTTGAGGAATGTTCCATCTATTCCTGTTCTCTCCAAAGCTTTTTGTAGGTATGGATGTTGTATTTTGCCAAAGGCTTTTTGGGCATCGACTGAGATAACAATGTAATTCTTAATTTTAGATCTGTTTATGTGGTGAATTACGTTGATTGATTTACGGATGTTGAACCATCCTTGTGACTGAGGGATGAAGCCTACTTGGTCAAGATGTATGATTTTCTTGATCAGTTTCTGGATCCTGTTAGCTAATATTTTATTGAGGAGCTTTGCGTCTGTGTTCATTAGTGATATTGGTCTGTAGTTCTCTTTTTTGGTTGGATCTTTGCCTGGTTTGGAAATGAGTATGATATTAGCTTCGTAGAATGAGTTTGGGATTTCTCCCTCTGTTTCTATTTCACGGAAGAGTTTGAAGAGCATTGGTATTAGCTCCTCACTAAAGGTTTTGTAGAATTTGTTGGTGAATCCATCTGGGCCTGGGCTTTTCTTAGTAGAGAGGTTCTTGATTACCTTCTGTATCTCACTGTAAGTTATTGGTTTATTTATTTGATTTGTTTGTTCTTGGTTCAGTTTGGGCAGTTTGTACTTCTCTAAGAATTGATCCATTTCTGTAAATTTATTGTTTTTTGCTGAGTAGAGGTTTTGGAAATAGCTCCTTATGATTGTTTGAATATCGTGTGTACTTGTTGTAATTTTTCCGGTGGAGTCCCTGATTTTACGTATATGAGTCTCTTCTCTTCTTTTTTTTGTAAGTCTTGCAAGGGGTCTGTCAATTTTGTTTATTTTCTCAAAGAACCAGCTTTTAGTCTTATTTATTTGTTGAATGGTCTTTCTATTTTCAATCAGATTTATCTCTTCTTTAATCTTTGTGATCTCTCCCCTCCTAGTCGTTTTAGATTCTGTCATTTCTTGTTTCTCAAGTTGTTTTAGTTTCATCGTGAATGTATTCACCTGCTCTGCTTCCATTCTTTTAATGTGGGTTCTGAGTGCAATGAGCTTGCCCCTCAGTACTGCCTTAGCTGTGTCCCATAGGTTTCTTTGTGATGTGTTTTCTTTGTCATCGTAGCTTATGAATTCGTTGATTTCATCTTTAATTTGGTCTGTGGCCCAAGTGTTGGATAGTAGCATGGCGTTTAGCCTCCAAGAGTGTGTATAGCCTCTGTGGTATCCTTTGTTGTTGAGGGTTACCTTTAATCCACTGTGATCAGATATAATACATGGGATGACGTCAATACTTTTGTATTTGCTGAGGTTCTTTGTGTGGGCTCTGACATGGTCTATTTTGGAATATGATCCATGGGCTGCTGAAAAGAAGGTGTATTGGGTCTCTGTAGGGTGGAAGGTTCTATATAGGTCTGTTAGACCCATTTGGGAAATGGTGTTATTTAGGTCCTCAGCTCCCTTACTAATCCTCTGGGTGTTGGATCTGTCTCTTGGAGAGAGAGGAGTATTAAAGTCACCCACTATGACTGTGTTTGCATCTATCTTGCTCTGTAATTCTGCGAGAATTTGGTTGACATATGTAGGGCCTCTTTTGTTCGGTGAGTATACATTTATCACCGTGATTTCTTGATTCTGGATTTTTCCTTGTATTTATGTAGTTTCCTTCTTTGTCTTTTTGTTTGTTTGTTTGTTTTGTTTTGTTTTTTTATTTTTTTGGTTTTTTTGGCCAGTCCTAGGCCGTGTACTCAGGGCCTGAGCACTGTCCCTGGCTTCTTTTTTGCTCAAGGCTAGCACTCTGCCACCTGAGCCACAGCGCCACTTCTAGCCATTTTCTGTATATGTGGTGCTGAGGAATCGAACCCAGGGCCTCATGTATATGAGGCAAGCACTCTTGCCACTAGGCCATATTCCCAGCCCCTTCTTTGTCTTTTTGAGTGGACTTTAATGAGAAATCCAGCTTGTCTGAGATCAGAATGGCTACACCTGCCGTTTTGGTGGGTGCATTTGCTTGGTAGATCTTGCTCCATCCTTTCATTCGAAGCCTGTTTTTGTCCCTTGCTGTAAGGTGGGTCTCTTGTAGACAGCAGATGTCAACTTTTTGTTTGCGAATCCATTCTGCCAGTCTGCTCCTCTTGATCGGGGAGTTTAAACCATTTATATTTAAAGATATCAAGGATAAGGGTGTTTTTTCTCCTTCCATTTTCTTGTTGGGCTGTTTTTTCCTCTTTTTTTCCCTGTCTTTAGTGAGCTGGTCTTTCTGCTCGACTTTGGCTATTGAAGTTTCTTTCTGATTCTTTCTGTGTGTCTTTTACGATCTCTGTTGTGGGGGGTTCCCCTCTTAATATTCGCTGTAGGGCTGGTTTTTTATTCACATACTCCTTTAGATCTGGTATTCCCTTCGAATGTGAACTCCAATTTCGCTGGATATTTGATCCGAGGTTGTAAATTCTTATTCTGAAGTACTTGGATGGTGTTCTTCCACTCACTTTGAGCTGGGTAAGTTTGTGTGGATAAGTCGGATGTTATTCGAATCCTCTTCCCATTGAAAAAAGTTTCCTTCTTCGCTTTGGCTGAATTCAGAATTTGCTCTTTAATCTTGAGGTCTGTAGTCTTGAATATTATGTGCCTTGGGGTGGCTTTCCTGGGGTCTGGCCTGCCAGGTGTCCTATGGGCTTCGGTTACCTAGATGGGGTCCCCTGTGAGATTGGGGAAGTTTTCTGCAATAACTTTATTGAGAACATGATTAAGCCCTCTGTTCTGGTATTCGGCTCCTTCTACTATTCCAGTTATGCGCAGATTATATCTCTTGTCTTTGTCCATTAATTCCTGGATTAGTCTTCCCTGAAGCTTCACCTTTTCTTGGAGTGTGGTCATTTTCTGGTTGTTGTCAGCTGCTTCATCATCCAGGCGAGAGATTCTGGATTCTATATGGTCCACTCTTTGTGTTGTGGTTTCAATTGCTGAGTTTATGGATGTCAGAGAGCTATTTATGGTTGTCATATCAGCTCTGATCATGGAAATTTCTTCCTCTAAAGAGTTGTATTTTTAAATCTATTTTTTCATGCATTTCAATTCTCAGGATGTGGAGATTTTCTTTAAAGGCGGCTTGCATTGTATCCATTTTTGCTTCCATTTCTTTAATTGAGGCTTGCATTGTATCCATTTTTGCTTCCATTTCTTTCATGGCTTCCTGGGTGTCCGTCCAGATTTCCACTCTAAACTCCTGAAATTGTTTTCTGATTTCATTTCTGACCCTTTCGATCATTCCTGTTAACATGGCCTCATTTGCTTTTTTAGTCTCCATCTCCTCTTCAGTCGTGCTGCTTTTTGGAGCTGGCGAGTTGGCTTGCCCTTTGATGAACTGAGTTATGTTTCTTTGTGATTTGCACATCTGGAGGTCTGTGTAGGTCTTCCCTCCCTTCTGTGTAGGCGTGTCTACGACAGCAAGTGCTGTCTCTGTGGCCCTGCCCACCAGTGCAGGGTACGCCTACCAGAGCGGGTGCTGTCGCCGGGGGCCCTGCCCTCCTGTGTGCTGTGTGTCCACTACAACAGGCACGTTAGCGGGATATGCCTCCCAGAGCGAGCCCCAGGTTGTTGGGTTGTGCTTGCGCCCTCCTGTGAGTCTGTTGGGGGGGTGGTATGTGTGTGGTCCAGTGGGATCGACTGTCCGAGTGTGGCTTGGCACCCTCAGACCTCGCCTCCGCTGCGAGAGGGGGACGTGATCAGGCTCAGGTGACCCTGCTGGGCTGGTATTGCCCACCAGCGCCTGTGATTTTAGTTGTAAGAGTCTGCTAGGTCCAGGCGCCTCGGGTGAGGCTTGCATTGCTGGCCGTCCCCCGGACCCTGTTGGGAAGGGGTGGGCTGGTTCTGCCAGTTCAGGAACCTGTGGGGCTTTGGGGCTGCTCCGCCTGTTCCCTGCTAAACTGACTTCCCAGCGCCTGATGGGGGCCCCCCGCCTGATTTGGAGGTTCTTTGTTCCCTCAGGGTGGGGAGGGGGAGGGAGGGAGATCTAGCTTCTTTGTCGGGCTTGGGTCTCTGATAGCTGGTCTCCCATTGGGGGAGGGGATAATGGGGGCACTCACAGTTGCTGCTTTGTGTGTGTGTCCCACACAGCCATTGGCCCTTCAGGGGTTGGCGAAGTGTCGTGGTGGCTTCCCAGGTTCCCTCTTTCTGCCGCGCTGGGTTCCCTTGTCTGAACCAGGTGTGGACCCGAACTTCTCGTTGCTGCCGGTGTGTGTCTTGGTCCGCAACCTGCCTTGTGTCCATGGGGTCTCCCGCTATATGAATTCTGCACTCCTGGCAGCCTGTCTGCCGATCGCCAGGTTCCCCTTTCCCAGCCTGGCCCTGTTTGGGCCAGGGTCGGCTGGTGGGGGGAGGGTGCCTCGGAGATTCTCTGGCTCCATGTAGGTTTTCGGTTCTTCTTTTTTGTTCCTTTTTGTTTTCCTGCGTTTCTCCACTGCTTCTGGCTGCTGGTTTTTCTGGGTTCTTGATGGGGTGTTGGGTGTTGGAGTTCCCAGCTCGCTATTCAGTTGGAGCGAGTCAGGGTGCCTCCCTATTCTGTCGGCGCCATCTTTCTCTCTTGATCTTATTTTTCTAAGATCTGAAAGTCTATAATTATTTATTTTAGATTTTATGACATATTTAATGCATGCATTTATAGCAATTTTAGGACTCCCTTTACTGTATACTGCAAGTACAAATTTCTTGTGTTTTTATTTTCATTTGATTCTAGAAAATTTTAAATTTCTTCTCTTATTTCTTCAGGGAACTACTGAAAATTAAAGTTTAGTATTCAACTTCTATACTATTTGTATTGATTCTGCATGCACTTGATATATAATTGATTTTTTTTTAATCTGGTGAATTAAAACATGTTATTTTAATTTTCTAAAATTTGTTAAGTTTTGCTTTATGGCCTAAAATGTGATATATTTTGGAAAAAGCCTGATCACTTGCTAGGAAGAATGTATATTCCAAAGCTGTTGGAAGGATATGCTTTAGATATTTTTAAGTCCATTTGATTAGTGGGGTAGTTTAATTCTAATGCTTTTTTTGGTAGGTCATGGAGACTGAACTCTTGGCCTGCATGCTGTCCCTGAGCTCTTCAGCTCAAGGCTAGCACTCTACCACTTTGAGCCACCAGCAACACTTCTGGTTTTCTGGTGACTAATTGGAGATAATTGTCTCACAGACTTGCCTGCCCAGGCTGGCTTTTAACTGTGATTCTGAGATCTCAGCCTCCTTAATAGGTAGGATTACAGGCATGAACCACGTGGGTACCTGGCTGTAATGTTTCTTTGTTACTTTTTTTTCTAGAAGATTCATCTGTTGATAGGAATTGGGAATTAAAGTAACCCATAATTATTGTCTTTGAAACATATCTGTGTCTTTACATACAATAATGGTTGCTTCATAAAATTAGACCTACTATAGTTAGATGCATATGAATTTGTCACTATTATATCTTCTTGAGGCTTTGTTCCTTTATTAATTAATATATGTCACATTCTTTACCTCTTCTGACTACTTCTTTTCTAGAGGTGGAATTTGTTAGAGTTAGGTATAACTATTCCTAATTGCTTTGTTCCCAAAGTCAAATCAAAATTAGAACATTACTATCAATCCTTTCACTTTCCATGTTTCCACTTTTCACTTGTAGCCAGTGAATAGTTACAATGATTTTCATTTTAATTTGAAAGGTTTTTCTGGTTTTAATAATTTCATTGTATTTTCCCCTGATTGATTTGAGTGTTTCTCTTTTTTTTCCACCCTATTGATGTTAGGAATTTGCTGGTTTATAAATTGAACATGTTTTATTCATTTATTCTTACTCACTTTTCCATTCGTCATATGAAACATTTTTTTCCCTGAGCTCTCACATTGATGACTCTCATTTTCATCTATGTGTAGAATTATTTAAGTGTCTTTAATGATCACAAATTCCCTTGTTTCATACATATGTCGGAAAGTCTTTATTTTTTCCACCAATTTTAAGGTATAACTTTCCTGAATACAGAAATATTGAGTGTCAGATATACACTTTCTGAGCTTGAAATACTTTATTATAAACTCTGGCTTTTGTGACTCTGATTAGAGGCTGATGTAAATATCATACTATTTACCATTCTAAGTAAGATGGCAATTTATTTTTCTTGCACGCATCAGTATTCCTTCCTGTTCTGTTGTTCACTGACTGCAATGTGATACAGGGAAGTTCTTTTCTAATCATTTCAATTTGGATTCTAAATACTTCCTGAATGACATTCCTTATATTTGTGGAATTTTCTGCTATAACATCATTGAACATACTTTCTTCGCTTTTCATTTTCACTTCACTTTCCTTTTCTACCTGATAGACTGTTAGATTTGATTCCATGGCCATATCACTGTGATTTTGAAAGTTGTGGTCCACTTACTTTGTTCCTGTCATTGGAATCTATCTGTTTTTCAATTTTGTCTTCACTCATTCATATTCTTACATGTGTTTGATCTAGTCTGTTGATGACATGTTCCACTGTGTATTTTTACTTGATTTATTAAAAAATTTCATTCTATCATTCCTATTTTTTTTTTAATTCTGAATCTCAGACTCCTGGTGAAATTTTTCATTCAATGTTTAGAAATATTTTCCTCCAGGTCTTGAATTGCAGTCCTATCCAACGTCATTGATGCTTTCTAAAACTAGACTTTGAGATATGGAGGTAGGAGATAAGTGGCAGAGCATCTTCCAAGTGGCAGATAACTTCCAACCAAGTGCAAAGTTCAAACCACAATATCACCAAAATGAAACCAAACCCCAAAAAGTAGACTTCAAATTTTGGTCCGGCATTTCAACCATTCTAGTGTGTTTGGATTTGGTTATTGAAGAGTTGAAGGCTCTTAGAGGAGTCATATTGACTGTTATTCATATTTATTGTGCTTCTAGGTAGCAATTAGCGCATTTGCTGAGGACATCTCTTTTTGTTTCCTTGGAGGACACCTCTTAGGGATTCAGTTCCTATACCACTCAGAGAGGCGAAAAAAAATTCATAAGAGCAACAACCCTATTCAGGTCTGTGTTGTTTGTAGGCTAAAGGACAGGCTGTTCAAGGGACAGTTATCAGATTCTTGTCTGCATTTGATTTAGCTGCTTCTCTTCCTTGCATACCCAGAGCTGTTGCTAATGTCAATGTGCTTTGCAGCCTAAGGGCACCACAGATTCCCTCTTGTACAAGATCCCTTCATTTGTGTGCCTTCAAAGCTGCCAACAACCAAGCATGTAGGTGTGGAAATAAATAAATATATATATATATATATATATATATATATATATATATATATATATATATACACACATATATATGTATGTATATATATATAAATAATACCTGAGGGAATCCACCACTACCCGTAGTCGTGGTCCCTAGAGCATTCAAAATCTTGAAGAATTGATGAGCATAGGAAAAATAGAAGTGTGTGTGTGTGTGTGTGTGTGTGTGATCCAGGAGTACAGAGTTCTTAGTCCATGCTGCAGCAAACTATACTCAGTAGCCTGTGCTCTCAGTCTCTGTAATAATTCACTGGCAATTGGGCATATTCTCACCACACACAGTGGCACCATCGATTCCCTTAGTTATCACAGTAGGAATTCGCCATCGCCCAAACTTCTGAATGTTTAATGTCTGACCCTTTTTCTCCTTCTTTGATTCCTGAACTTAGGGCCTGGGTACTGCCCCCTGAGCTGCTGCTGCTTCTTCTTCTTCTTCTTCTTCTTCTTCTTCTTCTTCTTCTTCTTCTTCTTCTTCTTCTTCTTCTTCTTTTTTGCTAGTCCTGGGCTTTGTACTCATGGCCTGAGC
This sequence comes from Perognathus longimembris pacificus, assembly GCF_023159225.1. Taxonomy (NCBI): domain Eukaryota; kingdom Metazoa; phylum Chordata; class Mammalia; order Rodentia; family Heteromyidae; genus Perognathus; species Perognathus longimembris. The sequence goes on along the minus strand of NC_063178.1, from coordinate 52,467,637 downwards.
ACTATCCGTAGCTTCTGTTTTGCTCAAGCCAAGTACTGTAACACTTGAGCCACAGCGCCATTTCTAGCTATTTTCTATATACGTGGCAATGGGGAATCAAACCCAGGGCTTCATGTATATGAGGCAAGCACTCTTGCCACTAGGCCATATTCCCAACCCTGACCCGCTTTCTTCTATGACTATGTCCTATCTAAACACCATAGGTGAACACCCTCAGATTTCTTGACATGCAATTTTTCCCATGTTTTCTTTCCTAGAGTAACTTAATCTCAAATAGATCTTCTCTTATGATGGTACCCATGTAGATATCTCTGAGATATTGAAAGCAACAAAATGAATTTCTTCTCCAGTGCTGGCCAGTCACTGGAGGAGGAGTCACTGCCACATGAGGTCTCCACAGTGAGTTTAAGGCTTGTGAGAAATTCAAGCATGTCCTGTGGCTAGCCCTGTCAGTCAGTTGTGCTGCCTGGCCTTCTTTGTGATTCTCTTTTCAGATTCCCTTCATTGTTCGAGAGCTAGCATTAGAGATCTTACTTACCTCTGATTAGATTTCCTGTTTCTTTGTGCTTCTCAGGTGTCCTATCATTTCTGTCATTTCAAATACCTTTTCTCTTTCTCTCTTCAGAAAAGAGCCTGTCCTTTGTTGACTCTACTGTAATGTCCAGAATCACATGGGAGAAGCTTCTTTCAGTGCTATGTCTTGATCCAGAAATCTATGCTACCCTTTATTACCATTTATCTCTCTATTTTATTAAACACTTTCATTTTGCATGAAAGATTTTTATCTCCCGAAATACACAAATACTTGGTAGTTGGGCCTAGTTAAACACAGAGAAGGATGTGAAATACCAACCCTGGCTTTGTTTTTTTGAAAAAACAACAACAACACTGATTTCTGTTAAGAAAACAGTCTAAGACGCTTTATGACATTGTGCAGACATCAATACTGCAAGTAATTTGATGCCCTTCAACTTTTAGAGACCATCAAGTCAGGCTTGAAAATTCCTAGGCTCTGTGTATTATCAGATATGTCAGTGCATACTCTGGTATTTAGCATTTATATTTAATAAATATTTATTGAGTGTTTACTGTTCAGTAGGGTACATATTTTTGAAAGTAAGACTTTTGATGCAATACATGCAAATATTTTGTACAAATTCCAGTGACTAAAATTTAGTATACAATAGATTAACAAAATGGCTGATTTGGCAATATGTGGCTGATTTGGCAATATGGGGCAATATTCTGTAGTTGCAAAGAATAGCTCACAGCTCTATTTTTGACCTTAAGAAGCCCCACCCTCAGGACCCTTGACTAGGTCCTAAGTCTACGGCACTATTGAGAAGTGGTGAGACCTTTAGGAAGCGAAGCCTAGTGGAAGAAATGTGGGTTATGTGGAATTCCCTTGAAGGGGATATTGAGACCCTCTCTTTCTTTCTTTCTTTCTTTCTTTCTTTCTTTCCGTCCCTCCCTCTCTCCCTTTCTTTCTTTCTTTCTTTTTTCTTTCTTTCTTTTCTTTTCTTTCCTTCTTTCTCTCTTTCTGGATGCCATGGACTAACAAAACCGTCCCCTTGACATATTCCAACCAGGCCAAAACAACAGTGCCAAGAAACCAAGGACTAAAATCTTTAAACTGCTAGCCCAAATAAAATTTTCCTCTTGAGCTCCCCGCCCCACCCCTGGCGCTAGCTCCTCCTCAGTGCCTGGAGGAGACCGAGAGGGAATTGAAACCGAGAGGAGTGTCAGGAGTGTCAAGAGTGTCAGGGTGGCAGTGGCCTAGGGTGGTGGCACTTTGGTGTGCATGCCCTGCAGTCGCGAAAGTGCCAGGGAGTGCTGAGCTAACTGAGCACGCGCCCGGGGAAACACATAGAATGAAAGAAGTAGACAATCTTGAAAGTATAAAAGAAGAATGGGTTTGTGACACAGGATCTGACAACCAGCCTCTTAGTGATAACCAGAAAATGAATTGTGAACACTTAGTTGACAGCCTTTTTGAAGAAGCTCAGAAAATTGGTACCAAATACTTGTCTCCAACTGAACAGAAGAAACAGGTAGATATACATATAAAATTGTGGAAAAATGGGTTCACTGTCAACGGTGACTTTAGAACTTACTCGGATGGTGCAAGTCAACAATTCCTGAACTCCATCAAGAAGGGGGAATTACCTGCAGAATTACAGGGTCTTTTTGATAAAGAGGAGGTGGATGTGAAAGTTGAAGACAAAGTTGTATATTGACAAAGCCTGTGTTCCAACCCTTCTCAGGACAGGGTCATAGACTAGGAAGTGCTACACCAAAACTTGTTTCAAAAGCAAAGATTATTGAAGTTGAAAGTAAAAATACTTTATGTGCTGTTTCACTGAACAACTTGGAACCCATTACTAATGTACAGATCTGGTTAGCCAATGGGAAAAGAATTGTCCAGAAATTTAATATTTCTCATAGGATAATCCACATCAAAGACTTCATTGAAAAGTACCAAGCACCTCAAAGAAGCCCTCCTTTTTCCCTGGCTCTTCCTTTCCTCAGATTGCTAGATGAGACACTCACCCTTGGAGAAGCAGCTTTACAGAATACTGTAATCTTTCAGAGACTAAAAGAAATTGCTGAGCCTTTCAGAAAACTTTCATAGAATTGATTTTTGAGAGACTAAGTAGAAATTTTGCAGGGAAATGATGTTTGGAATGGAGCATGTAAAAGTGGGAGAAAGGAGAAGTTTGATTCATTGGACTTTTGGTTTGAGTGCTATTTAACTCTCTTGATGAGAAAAAATTTAAATAATCACAAGTTAGGAAACATAGCAAGAAATTATATTCAACACACGTTTTACCCCAGAATGCTTACTCAAATAAAAGTACTATTATTTTCCAACACTAAAAACAATTTTAAAAAAATACACTGTCTTGTAGGGGATCATACTCCCGCACTTCACACCAACCGTGTGGACTATCTACGAGAAAAGTCAACAGCACTGTGAAAACTCCAACTGTCAAAACCCAGAATTATTAGTGTATTTCAATATCTTCTTATATTAACATCTCTGATAAGATTATCAGGTTAATTTATGACAAAATTATACCAAAACAGATTTGCTTTAGTAAGTAAAAGTGAACCTCTCACAAATCTTTGTGTTTTACTCACCATTTATCAAGTGCTCATTTATGCAACCCAAATAGCATGATTTATGTTTCCAGTTTTTACTATAAAATATTTATTTATTAAAGAATCTAATGACTCACCCCATTAGTTTCCAGTTAGGGTCATTTTATTATGAAGATAGAAGACAGATAAGTTAGCAACAGAGATAACTGAAAGGGACACACCTGGCGGGCCCAAACACCATAATGGGCCTGACATAAAGATTGTACTAATCCTTTATCTCATATGGATATAGAATATGCTGTTCGGTTTTGTATATCAAGTATCAATGTTACCTACTCCTTGACTCTGGCTCTTAGAGATTCTTGATCCATTTTCAAAAGAAAGCCACAAGATAGAAGCCATTTCTCTCTTTTCCATTCTTTAATTATTGTGAAAGTCAAACATATAACTAAGTATTAATTACATGAATATGACAGTCTGTGAAACTTATTTAAATTTCATTTTTCTCTTAACAAAACCCCATGTGAGGAGATACACTTCCACTCTCATATAATTTATTTTCAATTTGTGACTGACTCAGTTTTCCTTCTGTTTTTTGCTGTGTTACCAGTATGGCCAATGGAACATTAATACATATGATATGAGTGTAGTTGGGCTAGTATTGTGTGCTACTCCTACTTTTTTAAGAAAACAGATGTGTACAAACAGAGCTCAGAGGTGGCCTGGGACTTCGGGGATGAGCAGGCCAAGCATCTCCAGCTGTGGAGGGCAAGCTGACAGATGGGCAGGAGGAGGACCCTGGTTGGCCTCACCTTTTGTATCTGCTACTGGCTTTTTGTCTCTAGAACAGGTATGTCCTTTCTGTCCTAAAATTTACCTACCCTACCTTATTCCAATGGTAGCAGACATTTGTTGGTGCATTTTTGCTACATGTGTCATGGAAACTGAGCTGGGTGGAGATCACCTGCTGTTCAAAATCTAATATTTCCACGTGGCTTCCCACTTCCATGGTGTTTGTGGGGATAATCTCTGCTGGGTCCAGAGCCTTGTCCAGATTGGCTGTTCCTGTGCTTCTCATTTTGCACAGTGTAGCTGAAGTTATTGTTTGTGGGTACTAGAAGTGTTTTCGGGAAGAGAAAACCTCTCCCGCAAAGACTTGTATTGTCCTCTTCCTCCTGGCTGCTGTGGGCTGCCTTCCCTTTAATGACACCCAGTGTAATCCAGATAGATATTTCTGGGCTGTAATTCACATATTCTATGTAGGATCTTATAAACTACTTTGTAAATCCCCGAAGCCCAGCACAATTAGTGACATTGACCAGCAGTACGGAAACTACATATTCAGTGTGGCGCACCTGACAGTTGCATCTCATCCCACAGGTGACCTCTCCAGTGTCCTAGTCTTCCTGTTCCTGTCCTTCCACAGATTCCATGGCAGCTGCTGTGCCAGTGGAATCTTAAGATTTTTTCTCATGCTCACCACAGTGAAATTGAAAAGCCTTCTGGCCCCAAGGCAGTGTGCAGCCTGGATTTTCTTTGCTAAGGTTGTCACAGCTGGGTTGTCTGTACTCTTGTTCGATGTGGTCCTGTCCAGTGCAACTGTGGTATGCCTCCTGCTTGGTGGAATTGGAGAAACCTTACTGGTTTTCTCAGAGTGGAAGGGCTCCTCATGAAGATGGGCAAGACAGTGAGTACACATCCGGAGTCCACCCTGCGCTGGCATGGTGTTAAAATGGCAGAACAACACATGTCCTGAGACCACAGAAGGATCTGTGGGTGGAGCCTTCCTGCATGACCACTGGTGCCTTCACCAAGCTGATCTCGGTGGTAGCTAATGATGCCAAGACCTTACTGTGTCTCCCTGCTTCAAGGAGAACTTTCTGGAAGCCTGCTGCAGAGGAATGGTCTGTTACATCTTCGCATGTCTCCAGTTACACCCAGTTCCACTGAAACAGCAAATACAGGATTGCACATTGAAGGCTCTCCCCCCGGAGTTCACTGAGTCTTTTCTGGGACCCTCTTTGCCTTGCTCTCCCCTGGCTTGCCTATAGCCCATTGTTCCACTGCCCAGCCTGCAAGTGGATGTGCAGAGCTGTGCTGCTGAGGGCCGCCATCTGCACCAAGCAGGAGCCCGGGCTGACTGGGAGTTCTGCACTAAGCAAGAAGCCAGCACGACCACTTTAAACTCCAGAGCAAGTGGTGGCCTTTGGTGGTTTATGTTGCTATTTATTTCTTGCTTTTAACCTCTGTCTATACCATGGGGACCAGTTCTTATCCCAGGCAGCAAATGGCATCTGGCAAATGCCATCTTGTGCTTGCCCTTTGCAGTGCCATTTTAGCACATGGAGAGGTCTCAGCCTGGACAGCACCACACGGTCACCAGGCTCATTTCCATTTCCAGCAGGACTGACCTTAAAAACTTGTGGAAAGTTTTAGACTTTTTTTTTGTCTTAAGGCTCTCTGGCAAGTGTCTGTCTGGTTTGGTTTGGTTTGTTTTTGTATTGCATTGCAGACTGTGTTGTTTTTAAAATCTCCAGTCTTTTCTTACTTTGACACCAGTAAGAGATATTAAAAACACAGGGTTTCTCATCACTCCACCCTCCTGGTTCCTTCAGTTTCCATCTGTTTCCTGAGCTTTTTCTTCAAGCTGTCACCTCTGTCTTTTATACCCATGTTCACTTACTCAGCTCTGAGAGCATGGTGGACACAAAAGACTGTGAAGCTAGGGGGTCCCCAGATCTCCAAGTCCCCCCAGTTCTCACTCACTGGGGCTGTCCCTGCTTGGAATCTACAATCTCCTTCCACCCTCTTTAAGCCCAGGTTCAAAGCCAGGGTGTTTGGGGATTTTTATTTGTACAAATAATACGGTTTCTGTCAAGAGAGGCAAGTGTGATTGTGTATTACTACTATCTTCTATGGGCAGAAAGAAAAATAAACTATTTTCTTGGTTAAAAAAAAACACAAAGCTCAAATGTCAGTCTGCACCCAAATTCAACCAATTCCTGCTTAGTGGCAATGCCAGGCACTAACTCACTTGCCAGCAAACCACCTAACTAATGTAATGTAATATTATAATAACAATAAAATAATTTGCAATAAGATGTCCATTTATCCATTGATTCCATCTTCTTTCCAGTATATTACATTTATCTGTACTCTATTTATAATTTTCTCATCATCTTACTATCTCAGAATGTATTACAATAAGGCTGTAAGACATGAAAGTCCTGTTTTAGCAAAGTAACAAATTGTGATTTAAAGAAATTAGCTTAATGAGTTAATGAAAGTTAGTGTAAGTTGGAACAAGAATTTTAACTAAAGTTCTCTGCTTTTTAATTTATGTATTCTTTAATCTCTTAGATTGCTGGTGTGTGTTTTAAATTTTACATCATAATGAAACTAGTCATAAAAACCAGCTGCAACACTAATTTGGTATTACATATATTGTTATATACATAAAAATCAAATAATCTCATAATTTCAAAGAAAAATCTGAGTAGTTAACAATTTCATAAAGGAAATGACATTATAAGGACACGTACACACATGAGTATGTGGGTGTATATATGTACATATGTATCCATACATAGTATGGTCTATAAGAAGAAATTAATTCGATTTTGCCTCTAGTAGTTGTGTTGCATTAAGCAACTTCAGAAAACTTAACAACTAAAGTTTCCTTGTAAAGCTGACAATAGTTTTGTGTGTGTGTGTGTGGTTTTTTTGCCAATCCTGGGGCTTAGACTCAGGTCTGGAGCACTCCCTGGGTTCCTTTTGCTCAAGGCTAACACTCTACCTTTTGAGCCAGAGCACCACTTCTGGCTTTTTCTGTTTATGTGGTGCTGAGGAATCAAACCCAAGGCTTCACACATGGTAGGAAGGCACTGTACCACTAAGTCACATTCCTAGCCCAATTATAATATTCTTAAAGTGCTATATATTTATAACATATGAAAAAAAAAACAGGAAAATCCATGGTCGTGTATAAATTGAAATAGTTTATTTATGGAGGTAAACATGGACAAATTTTGCTATTAAGTTTCCTGAAGCATTACAATAATAAGCAAGAATGTAAAAAATAAAATTTGTATGTTTCTCCTAAAGTATATCAGAAGAATAGCACATGAGAAAAGTGAACTGAAAAGTTCCAGATTTTGGAACATTTCAGTATCTAAACTATGCTTGCCATATGCAAGAAGATAAGACAAGAACTTGAAACATTCACCAGGAAAAGTTTTAAAGTGCTTTACTTATAAATTAGATTGATATATATTTAAAATTTATACCTGGGGCTAACAACAGATTTTAATCATTGAGGAAACTATAAAGTATTCTTTAAAAATTTCTAGAAAAGGGCTGGGGATATGGCCTAGTGGCAAGAGTGCCTGCCTCGTATACATGAGGCCCTGGGTTCGATTCCCCAGCACCACATATACAGAAAACGGCCAGAAGTGGCGCTGTGGCTCAAGTGGCAGAGTGCTAGCCTTGAGCAAAAAAAAGAAGCCAGGGACAGTGCTCAGGCCCTGAGTCCAAGGCCCAGGACTGGCCAAAAAAAAAAAAAAAAAATTCTAGAAAAAATTCACCACAGGCAAAAATTGGAGAAAAAACAAAGAGAATAAAAGAAAATAATTACAATGGCTGGGTATATGGTCTAGTGGCAAGAGTGCTTGCCTCGTATACATGAAGCCCTGGGTTCAATTCCCCAGCACCACATATACAGAAAATGGCCAGAAGTGGCACTGTGGCTCAAATGGCAGAGTGCTAGCCTTCAGCAAAAAGAAGTCAAGGACAGTGCTCAGGCCCTGGAGTCCAAGGCCCAGGAATGGCCAAAGAAAAAAGAAAAAAAGAAAAGAAAAGAAAAGAATTACAATGAGAATATGAAATGCTTTTGAGTTTCAATAGACCGAAAAAGATGACAGAAGACACAATATAAAGAGATAATACATGAAAAGTTTCTCCAATTCGCAAAAAAAAAAAAAAATCATAATAATAATGGTTAACCAACTTATAATCACACCGTGGTACTTCATCATGAGTATTCGGAATACGATATTAAACAATGCATATTAAAGTGGACGAAATTCAGGGAAAAAAAAGAGTACCTTAAAAATATTGTATGTGGTTCAAGAAGAAATGTATTCATTACATGATATATGTAACTTAACCCCTCTGTATATCATCTCGACAATATCAATAAAATACATTAAAAAAGAATACAATGTATATCCTACAAAACAAAGTAAGCATGAAGAAAGGGATGGGTAGAGGAGGAATGGGTTAGATTGTTGAAAGGAATCACATTGACCAAGATACACTGTATTTATAAACTGCCTTGCTAAATGGCTGCCGGAGCCAGCCAACAGCTAAGAGGGAATCCTGATTGAGGGGGCCAGGATTAAAGAAAAAGAAAGATAGACAAGAGAAAAAAGAAGACAAGAGACAAAAGGTGGGGTTCTGGAGGTCTGCAGCTTAAGATTGAAACTCAAGACTGCAGCCAGGTTTATTCTTAACTTCCAGTTTATATGCAGTTTTGGAACCAGGAAATAGCATACGGTTGCTAAAATTCAAGAACACAAAGAGGCATTGAAGTTTGCAACATTTGATAGGAGTAAACACAGGATGAGGTTGATTAACATAGGAATGTACTCCAGCTGACATATTAAAGCAATTCCTGGTAGGGGCAGAGATACTAGTAAACAAATGTCCTTGCACTTAGCATATCCTTGTGATGGCAACACAGCCAGAGATCAAAATGAGATTAACTGCTGGCTCCCCTCCTGACAAATGGCAACTGCTTAAAGTTAATTAAAACAAAAAGATGCATTTTTGTTTTAGGTTAAAAAATGAAAAATGTACTCATTATCTTACTTATGCAACTGTACCTGCTGTACCCGCTCCGCGTATAACATTTACAATAACAAACTTTAAAGAATATGGCGTGTATGTGTGTGTGTATGTGTGTGTATGTGCGTGTATGTATGTGTGTGTGTGCAGTGTGTGGGAACATAGGGCTTTGTGAAAGCTACACAACCAGTCTACCTATGAGCCACTTTCCAAGGCCAAAATATTACATTTCTATGAAATACGATATTTCTACAATTCAGCTAACTGCTTTTTCAAAAGAAACAAGGTAAGGCAGCATATCATTCAAGTTAACCTTCAATGAATAGAATGAAAATGAGAGCCAGACCACATTTTGACTATGTAAGACCTCTAAAAGTACACAATAATCTCCAGGGGGCCTCAAAACACACTCTAAGAACCATTGAAAAAAATAAAAATTACATTGATATTGTAATCACTAAGATGATGACTTATTAAAAGTACAAAGAGAAAAATACCTTAGCCAAAAATTATAAAACTTGAAAATTAACAGAAGGAAAATACGTGAGACGATACCAGAAGAAGGAATTAATTGGGGTATACAGGTAAATAAAATAACTTTGTTCCTGTGTTAGATTTCATGCTGCTTATAACATGTAAGCCAGTGCATAAAGTAAAGCAGAATCAAAATGTCAGGTTTTTATTTCATTTTAGAAGGCATATTAAAAGCATCAGAGTATAAAAATCTAGAAATAAGCATACCTGGAAAACACACTGAACACATATAAGGCAAAAAATAAATTGCAGCAACACGAACATTAGAATGCAGACATAAGGCAAGGGTCAGTTCTAGAAATGAAGAGGAGAACCTCATGACATAGAAATATTATATCTACAGAAAAGACATAGCAGTATGCCTGAAGATATTCTCTCAAAGCATAAATGAAAAATCAGTACAGCAACTACAGAGTTGACAAACAGCCATATAAGCTTTAGCATAATTTCCTGAATGAACAACAAAAAGCCAAATTCCCTTGGGGAATCTAAACTTTTAACATTCACTTAATGTACTTACTTTCTTTTTCCCAAAATACCATTATAACAAAAATTATGTACAAGCACATTGGAAATTACCAGAAATGGTCACAATTATGTAATCATTATGCTATTATATTTGGGTTAAAGTTTCAAATAGTTTTATCCTTCAAATGGTATACTCATGTTTTAAATTGAGTTAAAGAGGAATGGTAAGAAGAGTTGGGTTTTGTTGAGCTATAGTATCAGAAAAGCACTTAAATAACAAGAGTGTTGAGGAACTCAGCGGTAGCCTCTACTGCAAACTACTGGGGATGAAAGGGCATGAGTGGACAGGCACAGTGAATATCACAGCTTTACTTGGAATTGTTACATCTGCATACCAGCATTTGAAAAAATATACAAAATAAACTATATATTTTCAAATGTATTAGATGGGTGTATACAATAATAAACTGTGGTTTCACTGTACATGGCAAGTAAAATTATTAAAAGAGCGTTCCATAAAACAACAAGAATGGTTCTCATGGAACATAATGTTAACTAATTCAAATGAACTCTAGTAATTTTATCTATTTATATTTTATTTTCTTAAGTAATTGTACAAAGGGCTTACCATTCAACATGTCAGTTTATGAGTACACTACATTTTGATCAGTATCAACCATTTCATCATCCCCCCATCCTCCCAAACCAATCCCTCCATTCAATTTTCCTAATTTCACAGAATATGCAATAAATGCTAATAAATATTATTTCATCTCCTACGCTCTTAATTCATCTGCCCCTCTCCCTTGACCTTCTCTTTCACTTTTTAGGTACCAGCTTCCTGGTATTAGTTTTTATGCTGTGACTTAATTCTAAGACGTCACGCTATTTTAATTTTCTCTTGCACATACCATAATTTGGTTATTATGTATGTATGCTACCTATACATTGGTATTTATTTGTTTGTTTTAAATTTATTCTTTTTTATCTTTAAGTAGTTGTACAAAGGATTCATCTCAACATATCAATTTATAAGTAAATTGTACATTGACATTATGTCATTCCTTCAATCCTTCTATCATAATAAATAAAGAATAGTGATTATTAAATGCATTCTTCACTAGGAAAAAGAAAAAGAGTGGTCTGGAAAAACGAGATCCTCATTTGGTAAATTGTTGGGATAATGCTCCCTTTGGAAAATAGCAAGCCAGATGATATGAAAAGAGGATGATGCAAAGCAGGTACAGTCTTCCGTGTGATCCTGTGATTGACACAGGAAGCTGAACTTGAATAATTACGCTGAGCATTTACATTTTAAAAGTTTCTGCACTTGTGTGTGGATATGATGTCCCAAAGCTTTGTCCCTATGGTAATGACATAGAAATGTTCAAGGCCCTTCAAGAGGTGGCCTGAGCTTGAGGTAGCCAGGTCCCAGGGGTATAACTTTCAGCAGGAATTAATGTACAGGTTGTCGGGGGTATTACGTTTCTTGGGACTGGTTAGGTCGTTATAAATCAGGTTTGTGTTTCCCTGCTAGTTCTCTTGTTTGCACTCATGTTGCGGTTCCAGTTGCTCTGCTAAGACAGATCAAATGGCTATGATGCAGTCCCTGGTCCTCTGCTAAGACATATGACAAGGCTCAGATGCCATGTTCTTGTCCCCTGCTAATACACAGCACATGGCTACAGTGCAACCCCTGGTCCTCTGTTAAGTCACAGCACGTGGCTCATATGCAGACTCCTGGTCCTCTGTTAAGACACAGCACATGGCTCACATGCATTCCCTGGTCCTGTGTTAAGACACATCATGTGGATAAGCTGCAGTGCTTGGTCCTCTGCTAAGACACAGAACATGGCTCAGATGAGGTCCCCAGGTCCTGTGCTAAGAGAGAACACACAGATCAGTTGCAGTCCCCTGGTTCTCTGCTAAGACACAGCATATGGCTAAGATGTGGTCCCCTGGTCCTCTGCTAAGGCACATCACATGGCTAGATGTAGCTCCTGGTCCTCTGTTAAGACACATCACAAAGCTAAAATCTGGTCCCCTGGTCATCTACTAAGACACCTCATATGCTCCTCTGGAAAGCAAGAGCACATGGCTCAGATGCATTCACCTGGTCCCCTGTTAAGACATAGAACATGACTAAGATGCAGCACCAGGTCCTCTCTTAAGACACAGCACATTTCTAGGATGCAGTGGCCTTGTCCTCTCCTAAATCACAGCACATGGCTAAGACATAGCACCAGGTCCTCATCTATGACACATCATATGGCTAAGATGCATGCTTGGTCCTCTGCTTCGACAGAGCACATGGCTCAGATGGGGTCCCCTGGTCCTGTGGTAAGACACATCTCATAGCTCAGATGCAGTCCCCTGGTCCTCTGGTTAGGCACAGCACATGGCTAAGATGGGGTCTCCTGGTCCTCTGCTAAGATAAGTCAAATGGCTAAGATGCAGCATGGGTCCTTGGCTAAGAAACATTCTATGGCTAAGATGCAGCCCCTGGTCCTCTGCTTCAACAGAGCACATGGCTCAGATGCCGTCCCCTGGTGTTCTGCTAAGACACAGCACCTGGCTATGATGCAGCCCCTGATCCTGTGCTGAGACATAGCACATGTCTAGGATGCAGGGTCCTGGTCCCCTGTTAAGACAGCACATGGCTAATATGTGGTTTCTGGTCCTGTGCTAAGACAGATCACATGGCTAAGATGCAGATCCTACTATATTTCTTTCTTCTCTCTCCCTCTCCTCTTTCTCTCTCCCTTTATCTTCATTTTTCTTAATGCTAAGGACCCAAACCAGAACCTCTACTACAAAGCTACAATTATATTTATCAGACTTTTCCATTTTAAATAATCTTTAATTTTTAGAGAAAATTTAGAATTGTAGCAAAATTGAGTAGGAAGAATTTTCCATAATTTTCCACCACTCATATTTGTGATGCCCCCCCATATCATCCTCTCCTCAAGGAATGATACTTTTTTGACATGTTCTTTTTATTTAATTTTATTGGCAAGGTGATGTACAGAGGGGTTATAGTTACATACGTAAAGTAATGACTACATTACTTGTCAAACTTGTTCCCCTCCCTCATTGTTTTTCCAGTTTATTCTCCTTTCCCCCCAACTTGTATAGTTCATTTTCAACATATTTTCTTGTGAGTATCACTGTTGCATTGGTTGGCCCTTTGTCCTTTTCTCACCATTTTGCTGCTTCCCTTTGCTTTCCTAATTCAAATAAATGTATATACAATACCCAGGGTACCAAAATCAAATACAGAGACAACAGGGAATAAACCACAGGGGAAAAAATAAAGAAACAACTTCACATAATGTTCTTAGCAAGGAGGTTTCTTTCATTATTAATTATTATTATTGAGTTTTTAAAGTTCTTCCCATTTTTGGATAACAGTATTTTATCACATCCTTTGCAAATTTCTTTTCTCTCTAGCTTTCCTTTTCATCCTCCTGACAACGACTTTCACAGAGCAGAGGTTTTTGACTCTCAGTGACGTACAACCCCATCAGTTATTTCTTTCATGGGCCAGACACTTGGTGTATCTAAAAAGTCATTTCCAGAGCAAAATATGGCTTCCAAGGGAAAATTGACCCTCACGATGACACAGATTCCACCTGTCTCTGTGGCTCCTTCTTCAGAGGTCAAGCCTCTGCCGAGACAAGTAGTGATTCCCAGCCGCAGAACCTGAGCCCCAGTGCGATGAAAGCAGAGGCCAGTGAGGGCACTGGTAGTGACATGAAGAGGGGTGCGTGGGAACCTTGCCTGGAGATGTGAGCATACCTGAGTTCCTTCTCATGTGGGTCTGTGGGGAGACATGTACAAGAAAACAGAAAGAGAGAGGGAAGAGGAAGGAAGAAAAAGAGACAGAGAGAGAGAGAGAGAGAGAGAAGGAGGGAGGGAGACTATGTATTGTCTTGTTTTTGGTATTGCTAATTCTGGGGTTTGAACTCTGGACCTGGGTATGGGCCCTGATCTTCTTTTGCTCAAGGCTATTGCTTTACCCCTTGACTCACACTTTCACTTTTGGCTTTTGGACTATTAAGTGTGTCTGGCACTTTTCAGTCTGGGCTGGCTTTGAACTATGATCCTCAGATCTCAGCTTCCCAAGTAGCTAGGATTAAAAGGAAGAAAAACTGTCTTTTCTAAAAAAGAAAGTACTTGAATAATTTAGGCATCCTGCCCAGCTGAATACCCCTAAAGTCTGACAAGTAACATTTCTGAAATAAAAATGTATATAAACATGTACAAATATAGACATGCCCATAGGTAGATGACAGATATGGAATTATATTCCAGTAAATATGAAATAGTAATTTAAAGTCAGCATTGAGAGCTAATTTATATATTTATCTTTTTGTGTGTGTGCTAGTTCTGAAACTAGAATTCAGGGTGTGGTGCTGTCCTTGAACTTCCACTTGCTAAAGACTAGCATTTGATTGCTTAAGCATTTCTAGCTTTTGAGGGATGAATTGGAGATCTCAACCTCCTGAATATGTAGAATTACAGGCAGGAGCCACCAGTTCCTGGCTTGAGAGCCAATTTTCTAAAAGAATTAAACTATGAATGTGTTCTTTCTTGAATGAAATGTATAACCATACCAAAGACTGTGACTTTGAATTTAGAAATGTTTAGTTTAGTTTTGTGCCAGTCCTGGGGCTTGAACTCAGGGCCTGAGCCCTGTCCCTGGCTTCTTTTTGCTCAAGGCCAGCACTCTACCCCTTGAGCCACAGTGCCACTTCTGGCTTTTTCTATATATGTGATGCTGAGGAATCAAATTCAGGGCTTCCTATATATGAGGTGAGCACTTTATAACTAGGTCATATTCCCAGCCGGAAATATTTTTTTTTTATTACATCACTAAGTATAACTGATTGCAGTATGTGCAATGTTACTGCCAGTTTGGTAATGATTATTATCAGAGTTTATCAGCCTTTTCTTTTTTTTTACAACTACGTGACTGGGCCCTGTCCCAGCTTGATGGTCCCAAGGATTTTCCTGTACTATTTTGTAATTGTTCATAAGCTATTTAAGAGAAATATGGATGCCCAGTGTCAGTGCTTCCTGCTCCTAATCCTGGATAGTCAGGGAAAAGATCTGAGGTACATGAGTGGAAGACAGGCCGGTCAGCAAGGGGCATGACACTGGCTACCTCTAGTTGAAAAAAATATGTTGAGTCGAGTTGTGTTGCATAAAATGGGTAATACTTGCATAGAAGCTAAACATTTCATAGTGAGGCTAGTGGATTAGAACTTTAATATGCAATCCTAAGAGTTCTTCCTGCAGGAATATCTACTCATGCCCAGAATTCAGAGTTGCATTCTGTGCTGGTTATTTTTATTTATGTTTCCCATAAGGCCACCCAACATCTAAAGGCTAAGGATGCACTTATTTACCTAAAGGAAATACTTAGCTTCCTCCATTTTTGAAAGTACATTCACACTTCCTTTTTTATTTGTTTGTTGACACACTAGCTTTGGGGGACCAATTTTCCCAGAAATGAACCCGCAGAACTATGCCTACTTAATCTTCGATAAAGAAGCTAAAAAAGTAGGATGGGAGAAAGATAGCCTCTTTAACAAATGGTACTGTCAAAACTGGTTCAATGCCTGCAACATATTAAAACTAGATCCTTATATATCACCCTGCACCAAAATCAATTCCAAATGGATCAAAGACCTTGAAATTAAAACAGATACCCTGAAAACCCTAAAAGGAGTAGGAGAAACACTTGGGTTCCTTGGCACAAGATGAAACTTCCTTAGCAAAGGCCCAGAAATACAACAAACAAAAGAAATGTTGGACAATTGGGACTGCATCAAACTGCAGAGCTTCTTCAGGGCAAAGGACGTAGCTGGTAAGATAAACAGAAAGCCCACAGATTGGGAAAAGATCTTGACCAGACATACAACAGACAAAAGCCTCATATCTAAAATATATGCAGAACTAAAAAAATTATATTCCTCCAAAACAAAACCACAAAGAACCAACAGCCCTCTCAACAAGTGGGCTAAAGACTTAAAAAGAGATTTCTCTGATGAGGACAGGAGAATGGCCAAGAGACATAGGAAAAAGTGCTCTACATCACTGGCCACAAAAGAAATGCAAAGCAAAACACATTGACACTCCACCTCAACCCAGTAAGAAGGTCCATTATCAAGAAAACTAACTATAACAAATGTTGAAGGGGATGTGGCCAAAAGGGAACTGTACTTCATTGTTGGTGGGAATGTAAATTTGTTCAGCCACTCTGGAAAGTGGTACAAAGATTCCTGAGAAGGCTAAACATAAAGCTCACCTATGACCCACCAGCCCCACTTTTGGCCATCTACCCAAAAGACCACAAACAAGAACACACTAAATCCAGAAGCACAACAATGTTCATTGCAGAACAATTTGTCATAAGTAAATACGGAACAAACCCAAATACCCCTCAGTAGACGAATGGATCAGGAAAATGTGGTACATATACACAATGGAATTTTATGCCTCTCAGAAAGAATGAAATTGCCCCATTCGTAAGGAAATGGAAAAACTTGGAAAAAATTATACTAAGTGAAGTGAGCCAGACCCAAAGAAACATGGACTCTATGGTTTCTCTCATAGGGAATAATTAGCACAGGTTTAGGCTAGTCACAGCAGAGGATTACAAGAGTCCAACAGCTATACCCTTATGCATAGATAAGATTATGCTAAGGGAAATGAACTCCATGTTATGGAAACGAGTGTGATATCACTGTTGTAATTACTCTCAACATGCCATGTGAAACTGTAGCGTCTTTCTTGATGATCCTCTTGTATTCCCTTCCTGTGGTTGTCCGTGTGCTAGCACTGTATCTCATCTGAGTGCCCTGGATACTGTATATACTGGTATTAGAACTAGAGAAGTGAACGGAAATATCAAAATGGAGAGACAAAGGATAAAAAGACAAATAACTCCAAAAGTAATACTTGCAAAACAATGTGGTGTAAACCAACTGCACAACTCATGGGGAAGAGGAAAAGGGGGAGGGGAGAGGGGGAGTGAGGGAGTAGGTAACAAACAGTACAAAAAAAAATGTGCCCATGTCCTTACATATGAGACTATAACCCCTCTGTATATCACTTTGACAATAAATACATAATTATTATTAAAAATATTAAAATAAAAAATAAAGGGAAAAATATGGCAACAGATTGCCTGTGTAAAACTCCAATGTTCTAACGCACACACACTAAAACTGGCATCACTGCTATTCCTGTAGCATGAGTGGAAAACAGAATTTGCAGGGAATGAGAAAGATCAGGAAGGGGAATCAGGAAGAAGAGAGAAATGAAGTTGAAGACAATCAAAGTAATTTATGTAAGGAAATGTAATAATGAAATCTGCTGAAAACTACCTTCAAAAGGGTGGAGAGAAAACCAGTTGGTGGCTTTTACCTGTAATCCCAGCTACTCAGGAGGATGAGATCTGAGACCTGAGGTTCAAAGCCAGCCCAGACAAGAAAGTCCACTGAGAGTCATATCTCCAATTAACCAGCAAAAAGCTGGAGGTTGAAGCAAGGCTCAAGTAGAGCACCACTGATCAGAAAAAGCCAAATGAATGCTGGAGGTTCTGAATTCAAGTCTCTTTACCTTTGTATATACACACAAACATACAGACATACTCATGCACACATGTATACACACACACACACACACAAAGAAGTACCACTACTGAATAATGATCCTATAGTTTGAAAATCAGGAATTTTTATATGAAATTACTTTGCCACAGGTTTACTTCTTTTTCTTTTTCTTTTTTTTTTTTTTTTTTTTTTTTTTTGGCCATTCCTGGGGCTTGGACTCAGGGCCTGAGCACTGTCCCTGGCTTCTTTTTGCTCAAGGCTAGCACTCTGCCACTTGAGCCACAGCGCCACTTCTGGCCATTTTCTGTATATGTGGTGCTAGGGAATTGAACCCAGGGCCTCATGTATACGAGGCAAGCACTCTTGCCACTAGTCCATATCCCCAGCCCTTACTTGTATTTCTTAAAAATGGATATGAAAGTCAGGTGCCAGTAGCTCAAGCCTATCATCCTAACTACTCAGGAGACTGAGATCAGAGGATCACAGGTCAAAGCCAGCCTGGGCAGGAAAGCCCATGAAACTCTTATCTCCAATTAGCCACCAGAAAACCAAAAGTGGTGCTGTGGCTCAAAGTGGTAGATTGTTAACCGTGAGCAATAGAAGCTCAGGGATAGTGCCTAGGCCCAGGCCCCACAAAACAAACACACACACACACACACACACACAAAAAAAAAAAAAAAGAAGAAAAAGTAATCTATTCTCATTCTCTCTGTTCAGCATGGGGAAGGGCAGAAACAAGGGCTGGAGAAGTACTTTGAGAACACAAAGGACCTCGAAACCCCATCTCTGAAGCAAAGGAACCATGGCCTCTGCCATTGCTGATCACCCAGTCATGAGCAGTCCTTCTCCCAGAGCACAAGCTGTGTCCTCCTCTTCTCCATCCAGTGGCCAGCCCCAACTAAACTCAGCAATTCCTCCACAACCTCCTAAAACCAAAACCTTCAGCCACAGCACAACAAAAATCCTCTCCTGGCCCCAAGTCCTTCCTCTTTCCCATAAAGGCCTTGGGATTCTTCTCCATTTTCACTTATGAGAAACTCCCAGTGCAAAGGACAAAGCATAACAACCCATGAAGCCAATCAGGTGGAAGGATAGCACATAACAACCAATGAAACTCAAGTGGTAGAGCACTAGCCTTGAGAGAAAAGCTCAGAGGCAGTGCCCAGTCACTGAGTTCAAGCCAGAAGACCAGGACAAAAAGAGTTTAAAAAAGGGGGGGGGGGGCAATTAAATACTGGGGCCAATAAATAATTTAAGACTGAGCAAGATTCAATAATGTAATCTCTGCTACTTGGGAGGCAGAGAATTCAAGGCTAACACTTCTAACCCAGCCCAGGCAAAAAGTTCATAAGACTCCCAATGGCTAGAGGCAGTATTGTGTATCCAGCCATGGGCAAGCCCTCCCAGCTATATGTGAAATAAAAACCGACAGATCTTTTGGTACAGCCAAACATTCAGATTGTTTTCATATTACTGATATTTAAAAAAAAAAAACTGAAATAAATGTGTTCTGTGAAAAAAAAAACAAAAAACAGATCACAGTCCTGAAGTTAAAAAGAAAAAAAAAAAGGTGGATCATAGGCCAGCTGGATCAGCCATAAATCAATCCTATCTGAAAAATAACTAACACACGAAGGACTAGAGGCATGACACAGTGGTGGAGCACCTGGTTAGCAAGCACAAGACCTTGAATTCAAACTTGAAGACCAGCAAAAATTGAAAAAGAAAAACATACCTCAATGACAGGCACATTACCCTGGATCTCGGTGGTATGAGAGGCAAGCAAAGCGATTATCTGAGCTAACTTCAAGCATCTTCACAAGCGAGCATAGAACAGAGGCTTGGAAAAGCAGGCAGGGAGGCAGGAAGTGCCAAGGAAGGCCTTCAAAGCTAAAGATTTTTCACATCACATACACAACTGTTTTTGAAGTTTCTACAACTCCCCATAATCTCAGACTTGTATTTAGAACATTCAGGATAATGACTCTCTTTTAACTTTTGAAGTTTATAATCAAGCAGTCTCCAGAAATGGCCCAAGTCAGAATATGTGCTCATTTAGGACTGCACTTGTGGCATCACACAGGCTGCAGTAACTTCCTAAAATGGTGAGATACACTTTACATGTACATATACATCCCAGTTTGGAGCGATCCTTAAATGCTGGGTGAGCAGGTGGAACTAGAATAAAAATTAAACGTACATTCAGTCCATGAACCACCACCTAAAAAGGAACAGCTAAGTGAATAACTCAGACTAAGAGGTAAGTGGTTGCCCACAGGAAGGAGCTAAGGATTTACAAATAGGCAAAAGGCACACGCAGGATGTAGAGAAAGATCAACGCAGAACCTAGTGGCTCAAGCCTGTAATCCCAGCTACTCCAGAAGCTGAGATAAGAAGATCCTGGTTCGAAGCCAGCTCAAGCAGATACATCCAAGAGACTCTTGTCCCACATTAAGCCACAAAAAAGCTGGAAATATAGATGAGGCTCAAGCAGTAGTAATTCAGGATCAAGAAAGCCAAGGGAGGACATGAGGCTCTGAGGTTAAGCCCTAGTACTGGCACTAAAAACAAGGCACTAGAATATTCTGCCCAGGACCTACGAAGGGGGAATGGAGGAGGCGTGTGACTTTGTCCTGGTGAGTCACCACCACACACAAACAGGAGGTTGAGCTTGGCGTGGGAGGCCACCATGGTCTTCTCGGTGGAGTCTATCTGCGAGCAGGCTTGCTGGAGGAACTCATTCCAGTGCTGCTCTTTCAGACACAGCAACTTCTTTGCTGGGACAGGAAAGAAGCAGAGAAAAAGGGTTTAGAGAGGGGCAAAATCAAAGCCTGTTAGGCCTCCACTGTTTATCATCACAACCACAATCAAAGCCACCAGTACTCACACCTGTCATCCTAGCCACCCAGGAGGCTGACATCTAGAGCGCACTTTGAGGCCAGCTATGGCAGGAAAATTCTGTGAGACTCTTTATCTCCCATGAACCACACAAAACAAGCCAGAAGTGGCACTGTGGTTCAAGTGGTAGAGTGCTAGCTTTGAGCAAGAGAAGCTCAGGGGGCTGGGAATGTAGATTAGTGGTGGAGTGCTTCCCTAGCATGCATGAAGCCCTGGGTTCGATTTCTCAGCACCACATATATACAAAGAGCCAGAAGTAGTTCTGTGGATCAAGTGGTAGAGCGAAAACCTTGAGCAAAGAAGCCAGGGACAGTGCTCAGGCCCTGAGTCCAAGCCATAAGACTGGAAAAAAATGTAAAAGCTGATAATATGGCCTAGTGGTACAGCGCTTATCTCATATACATGAAGCCCTGGGTCAATTCCTCAGCACCAAATATATAGAAAAAAAGCCAGAAGTGGTGCTGTGGCTCAAGTGGTAGAGTGCTAGCCTTGAGCAAAAAAAAAAAAAAGAAGCCAGGGACAGCGCTCAGGCCCTGAGTTCAAGCACCACAACTGGCAAAAGAATCAAACAAAAACAAATGTTTAAAAATGCTAAGGTTTTGCCTATATCTCCCTATCCTTTTGGATTAAGGCATTCCTTTGGTTGGTGGGGGTATGTCTGACACTGAGATATTGTAGAATAGCAAGGGAATGCTTCCTCAGAGGCTAACCTTCCTCCCAGTTCCCATGTATGGAAAACTAGTTTCCTTGTGTTTTGTTCTTTGTTTTGTTTTTTCTCAATTACATTTTTATTAGCATCAAAAAAAAAAGGAGAAGAAGAAGAAGAAGAAGAAGAAGAAGAAGAAGAAGAAGAAGAAGAAGAAGAAGCAGCAGCAGCTCAAGGACAGTATCCAGACTCTGATTTCGAGCCCCACAGCCAATTAAAAAAAAAATCACTGGACAGAGATAGATATATTACATGGTAACTGTCTTGTTTGACCTTTCCAAACCCAGAAAAAAATAAAAAAATGATAAATGTTACCAAAACAAAAATCAACTATGAGTACATAATAACAATTATCAATCCTAATACGAAAAACAATGAAGATCATAGACCAACTTTCAGTTTTATAATTATGAACATAATTTCATTCATTGGCTTGCCATTACTCTTTTCTCAGTGCATATTTCTTTTTCGTGCTGGTCCTGGGACTTGAACTCGGGGCCTGGGGGCTGTTCCTGATCTTCTTTTGTTCAAGCTTAGTGCTCTATCACTTGAGCCACAATGCCACTTCCGATTTCCTAGTTCACCTGAGATAAGAATCTCACAGGGTATCCTGCCTCAGCACAAATCGTAATCTGAGGTGTCAGTCTTCTGAGTAGCTGGGACTACAGGTGTGAGCCACAGTGCCCAGCTGCCTATTTCTTAAACAGACAAGTACTCCTGAGTGCCCCCTCACCTTGTTTAAAGGAGGGCTCTTCTGAGGGGTGTTTAGAGCAAGGTTCTCAGGATTTACAGGCCCACTCTTGGTTTTTGGGGTCAGATGAGAACTTGAAAATATTCAAGAGTTGATTTAGTGGTATTCATTTTTCCAAAGTTCTAGCATAAGCCCAGTACCAGTCTTGTGCAAAAAAACTTAGGGACAGTGCCTAGGCCCTGAGTTCAAGACCCAGGACCAACATAAATAATAATAATTATTATTACACTCAAGAAAATGTTAGGGTATAATAAGGATCTATAATAAGGATCTAGATTCTCATCAAAATAAAAAAGCTTTTAGCTCATTTCTGTTCACATAAAATTGAGATTTTGGGGTCACTTTAAGGTTATTCCCTGGCTAATTTATAGTATCTTTTATTTACAAATTTCAGGTGATTTTCTATGTGTATTTTAAGTAGAAACCTTAAACTATTAGTTTTATTATTTTTTACAAGTAGGCTTGCATAGGGAGGATGAACATAATAAAATAGATCAAGTACTTCATAAGAGATGAAAAATATGAACAGCTTTACTTCAGAAAACACTTGAAAGGGAACTTTCATATTTGCGCTTGGTGAGAATAAGAAATAAGTGAATATATTCATGATTCCATGGATTTCTATACTACAATTTGAGTTTTCCACATCTTAGAAATTCAACCAAGCTGGGCACAGTGTCTCACTCCTCTAATCCTAGCTGTCCTGAGAGGTTGGAAGGACTTTTGGTTCAAGGCCAGCTGGGGATAAAGAAGATTGACAGGACACCATCTCAACCAAGAAAAGCTGAGTATTGTGGCAGGTGCTTATCATCTCAGGCACACAGGAATGTAAAGAGGAGAATTACAATCTAGGACAACCCAGGAAGAGAAGTCTACAAGACTCCATGGTAACAGAAGCAGCTGAGTATGGGAGTCAAAGCCTGTTACGCCAGGAAGAAAACATCAGCAGGATCCCAGTCCATGTCTAAGCAAAAAGTGACACACCCTAATCTCAAAATCAGAGTGAACAGGGCTGCAGGTGTGGCTCAGGTAAGCAAGCACCAGGACTTGAATTCAAATCCAATTACTGCCAAGAGAAAAAAAAAAACATCGAAGAAAAAGGACTGGGGACCTAGCTCAAGTGATAGAGCACCTGCCTAGCATACACAGGCCCCGAGTTCAAAATACTACATTGTCAAAGAAAGATGAGACTTTCATCCATCATAGACTCTCACAGATTTTCCACTTGACATAGCTGAGGAGAAACATGGATTCATTTAATTGGCCCCAACTGATATGCTTAGGGCACAATTCAGTGGGATTTCTGTAGAAGGAAAATAACAATTTTCATGAGCAGAATATAAAGACTTCAAAATAAAGATTGAAATCCAGGCACCAGTGGCTCACACCTGCCATCCTAGCTGCTCAGGAGACTGAGATTTAAAGATAATAGTTCAAAGCCAGCCCAGGCAGGAAAGTCTGTGAGACTCTTCTGTCCAATGAACCACCAGAAAACCAGAAGTGGTGCTGTGACTCAAGTGGTTGAGAGCTAGCCTTCAGCAAAAGAGCTCAAGACAGCACCGAGGCCCTGACTTCAAGGCCTACAACTGACAAAAAATAAAAAATTTTAAATGTTTTTTAAAAAGCTAACATAGTCTGAAAGAGCGGCACATTTGCTGGCCACTCCTTGGACCCGTTGCTTGTCAAATGAGGGCTCTTCAAAAATTCCCTGGAATCTTGGAGCTCAGAACATTCCATGATGGTTCTGCTACTAAACAGGAGGAAGCCAAGGTAATCACACAAAACACCGAAACTCTCTCTCTAGTTATAGATGCAAATCACAAATTTGAACACACACAAAAAACAATAATAATAAAGAGTCGGGCACTGGTGGCTCATGCCTATCATCCTAGCTACTCAGGAGGCTGAGATATAGAGGATCATGGTTCAAAGTCAGCCTGGGCAGAAAATCCCATGAAATTATTCTTTCCAAAGAACTAGCAAAATGCTAGAAGTGGCACTGTAGCTCAAGTGGTAGAGCGCCAGCCTTGAGCACAAAAGCTCAGGGACAGAGTCCAGACCCTGTGTTCACTCCAGAACAGGGCAGGGGAAAAAAATCTGTAAGCTGAGAGGTAAGCAGTTAGGAAATGAAAATTAGTGGCTTACCTTGCCTGGAGAAATGTCACAAAACACAAAGCCCAGGGAGTGGAGATGGTGTAATCCAACAATCATGTCAGCACCAAACGCTCAGACTATATCTTCCAGAAGGTTTTTGTCCTGAGCAATAACTGTCTCTCAGGAGCCACCTGCAAGGAGTTCAGTAAAAGTCATCTCCATAACCTACTACCATATTAATGAAAGAGTGAATCAGGTTACCATGGCTCACACCTGTAATCCCAGCTACTCAAGGAAGCTGAGATCTGAAGATCAGAGTTCAAAGGCAGCTGGGCAGAAAAAAATAAATTAACTAATTAAGGGGCAGTGCCCAGGCCCTGAGTTCAAGACCCAGGACTGGCGGCGGAGGAGGTGGGGAAGAGTCTCCCTGACTTATCTTCCTGGTCTGACTTTGAACCTCAATTCTCAGAGCTCAAGCCTCCCGAGAAGTTACACTACCTCAACATTTGATAGTCCTTGATTATTAATCAATGTATACAAAGAAGTGTGCAAACTCACTGCTTTGAATATTGCTGGTCCCAGGGTTTGAACCCAGGCAGGCTTTCAACCAGGATCCTCAGCTCTCAGCCTCCTGAGTAGCTGGGATTATAGGCCTGTACTGGGCTCCCATTCTTCCTAATCTGTTCACACATGAAGAACACCACAAGGGTCACTGATCTGCTCTAGGAATACCCTAGATTGTGATATGGATAAGTTCACAGCAATTCTCGCAACACCTGGCGCCCACTCTCACCTGTGCAGAGCTCTACCACGAGCCACAGGTGATTGCTGGTCTCATACCATTCATAAAAAGTCACAATATTCTTGTGCTTAACTTCATATGTGAGACAGACCTACTGGGAAGAGGGGAGAAAAAAAGTTCTTGAACTCTTGATCATAAAATCTACTTGACTGTGCAATCAGGAGATTTTCTAATGATGTAATTTACTTATTTCCAGACATTAGAAAGGAGAGTGAGGAATGCTGGCCATAGGGAAACAGGCTAACAATGCATGAACTTTACAAACATCACACCTGTTAGGATGGCTACTTGGGAGGCGGAGCTCTGAGGATCCCAGTTCAAAGCCCAGGCACACAAATGGAAAGAGATTCTCCTCTCCCATTAAACAGCACAAATCTGGAAGTGAAGGTGGGGTTCAAGTGATGAGCACCAGCCTTGAGTGAAAAGTGAAAGAAAAGCACAAAACCCTGAGATCAAGACCCATGACCAACAACAATAACAAAGTCTCCAGGGCTTTCTTGCCCTGGCTAGCTTTGAACTGTGATCCTCAGATCTTAGCCTCTTGAGTAGCTAGGATTATACAGGTGAGCCACAGTGCCCGGGCCATTGGCCTCATTTATTAACTAGTTTTTCTCTCTGTCATTTTGTTTTCTTGGTGGTTTTGGGTACCAAACCCAGGGTCCTATGCATGATGGCCCAAGGGCTCTACCAGTGAGCTACATTCCCAGCCTTTGGTTTATTAAGACAGTGTCTAACAAGATATTCTTGTAACCTCCCAGCTGCTGGGATTTCAGGTGTCCAATAGCAAACTCAGCATTTTGCTAGTCGCTCTTCTGATCGGAGCTCTGACTCTCCCAAGGCAGATGGAAACACAGCAGACTTACCCAATTGGTAATTTCCAGTCTTTTGCACTTTTCCGTACAAAAAGTGGCCACAAAGTTGATTATTCCCTCCTGTCGCCCTTTATAGACAAGTGTCTTATTTCCCCTGCCAATCTCCTCATAGAAAATGAAGTTTTCCATTGCTGGGTTGATTCCTCACAGAGGGCAAGAAAGCGTGTTCAGCTCCTAAAAAGAAAACAGAAATGATGCTGAGAGATACAAGCTTGATGAATGATGTGTGGATGCATATGCAAATAAATGTGTGAATAACTCAATATGCAAATAAGGCATTTATAAATCCCATTCATAATTATAGATAATAATGAACATAATTATGGGTAATAAGGCCCATATGTAATGATAAAATGAACAAGACTAATGAAAGTGCAAGTCATAAATAATTCAATTTTCTTTCAATAAGATCTTGGGCTGCAGATGTAGCTCAGTAGTAGAGTGCTTGTCTAGAAAGGTGTAATGTTATGGGCTCAATTCAATTCCTGAAGACTAGAAGAGGAAAAAAAAACTTCTAGCCAGGCTCAAGTGTCTCACACCTGTGACTCTTAGCTAATCAGGAGCCTGAGATCTGAAGCTCCTAGTTTCAAGCCACCCTGGACTGGAAAGTCCTGGAGACTTTTTTCTTTTGGTCTGGACTTGAACTTAGGGTCCTGCGAACTGTCCCTGATCTTTTCTGCTAAAGGCTAGTGTTCTACCACTTGAGCCACAGATCTACTTTGGCTTTTCGGTGGTTTCACTAGCTCTGAACCATGATCCTCAGATATCAGAGTCCTGAGTAGCTAGGATTATAGGCAATAGGCACCAGCGCACAGCTCCTGAAAGATTCTTAGGTCCAACTAACCAGCAAAATGCCAGAAGTGGAGGTGTGGCTCAACTGGCAGAGCACCAAGACTTGAGTGCAGAAATAAAACTGAGGGACAGCATCCATGCCCTGAATTCAAGCTCTGTACTGGCATGTGTGCACAGATACCAAAAAAACAACTGTAACTTCTTACTTGGAAAATTAACTCAAATACAGTAAACTGCAGAAAATGAATCTATAGAGAGACACTCTACAGTCAGCACCCGCCATCCAAGGAACCCTCCCATGTTCTATCTCCACAACTCTTTTTGCTCCCCGAAACAGTCACCCAGCTGGATCTCCCTTTTCTGGAGCTTGAACTCTGTCCCTGAGCTTTCTCCCAAGAATATCACTCTATCACTTTGAGCCACAGCATCACTTCCAGCTTTTTCTGTATATGTGGTACTGAGGAATTGAACCTAGGGCTTCATACATGCTAGCCAAGCACTCTAGCACTAGGCCACATTCCCAGCTTCTAATTCTCCCTTTTCACTTCCTTAGATTTCTTTGCAACTTTTCTAACCAATGTATATTGTTCCTGGCCGCATATTCTTCCTTGCTTTCTAAGAGAATAGTGCTGTCTGTTTCTCTTTCTGTTGCTCAAGTGTTAAAGTGCTAGCCTTGAGCAAAAAGAAGTCAGGGATAATGCTCAGGCACTGAGTTCAAGCCCCAGGACTGGCAAAAAAAGAAACCCAAAAAACAAAGAAAATACCTCACTCCCCCCTTCCTGGAACCTTCCAGAGGGCCAGAACCTGTTATTTAACAGCGAGGGGAGGTTGGGGGGTGATGTTGCGGGATACATCCATCTTGGCCAAGCCGACCCGACCTTTCCGAGGGAGGCCTTTGCTCAGCACCCAACAGGGGCTGTCTTCACTGGGGCTCATTTGCAGGCTGGAGTGAACCCCGTGGGGCTGGGAACAGCTGGGGTGAGGGCTGGGGTTCCCCTGGAAACCCCACCATCTCATCCCACCTGCATCACCCATCAGGCCAGGGCTCGGGGTCCACACTGGAGCACCCCGCATTTCTTTTCCCCATCCTCCACCCCGGATCACTCAGGTCTGGGGACCCGTGGGCCTCGGCTCCAGGCCACATGGAGCAGAGTTTCAGGAGAAAGGTCAAGATCCAGGCCTAAAGAGCAACCCAAGTCAATATTCAGACTCTAAGGGTTAGGCAGACAGGCAGGTAAGAAGGCAGGCAGACAGGCAGGCCAATAGATACAATAATGCATACAACATGCCCCCAAATCCTCTGTACATTGTGCTTAAGGGCAGCCAGATTGGGTGAGCAAATAATTTCCACAATGAAAGAATTGTAGCTGTGTTTTGTTGTAAGTTTTTTTTAAGTCTAAGTGATAAAAATTCCATGAAATTTTTGCTATTAGCCTGCTCAATAGACAACATAATAGAAACTCACGTCATTATTCATGCACTAGGGGCAAGGCAGGCAGGCAGGCAGGAACGCAGGCAGTTAGGCAGGCATTTATAATAATATATATACTATGACCCAGCCAGTTTGGTTGTTCAAATAATGTCCATAATTTCATAAGTGTAGCTATGCTTTTTTGCAAGGTTTTTCAAGTATAAGTTATAAAAATTCCGTGAAAGTTTTGCTAAGTGCCTGCTCAGTAGACAACGTCATAGAAACTCAAGTCAATATTCAGGCACTAGTGTCCTAAGCTCTTCAGTTCAAGGCTAAAGCACTCTACCACTTTGAGCCACAGTGCCACTTCCGGTTTTCTGGTGGTTAATTGGAGGTAAGAGTCTCAGGGAGTTTCCTGCCCCAGCTGGCTTTGAACCACGGCCCTCAGATCTCAGCCTCCTGAGTAACTGGGATTACAGGCAAGAGGCACCAGTGTCTAGCTCACAAAATTATTTTGTAAAGCTCCCCCAAGTGACCTGCCAGGGCAAGGAAATACTGCTTGTATTTTGCTAGATGCAGAGCAATAAAAACAACAAGATAAAAAAATATTCAGGTACTAGGGGTTAGGAAGGCAGGCAGGAAGGAAGGCAAGCAGGCAGGTAAGCAGGCATTTTTAATAATGGATACAAGCCCACAAATCCTTTAGACATTATGCTTAGGTCACCCAGATTGGTTGAGCAAATAATGTTCATAATGACATAATAGTAGTTTTGGTTTTTTTTGTATGTTTCTCAAGTCTGAGTTATAAAAATTCCATGAATGTTTTGCTATTTGCCTGCTTAATAGACAACATCGTAGAAACTCTAGTCAATATTCTGGCACTACGGGTTAGGCAGGTAGGCGGGCAGGTAGGAAGACAGGCAAGCAGCCAGGCATTTTTAATAATGTATTCAACATGCCCCCAAATCGTTTATACATTGGGCTTATGAGAAGCCACATGGGTTGAGCAAATGATGTCCATAGTGACATCAAAGTAGCTATGTTTTGTTGTAAGGTTTTTCAAGTCTAAGTTATAAAAATTCCATGAAAGTTTTGCTATTTGTCTGCTGAATAGACAACATTGTAGAAACTCATCAATATTCAGGGACTAGGGATAGGGAAGGCAGGCAGGCAGAAGAGTCAGGCAGGCATTTTTAATAATGTATACAGAATGTCCCAAAATCAGCATAGAAACTCAAGTCAACATTCAGGCCCTAGGGGATATGCAGGTAGGTAGGCAGGCAGGCAGGAAAGCATTTTTAATAATTTATACAATATGGCCCCAAATCATTAAACATTGTGCTTAAGGGCAGCCAGATTGCTTGATAAATAATGTCCATATGACATAATAGAAGGTATCTAACAATTTTGTAAATTTTTTCAAGTCTAAGTTATAAAATTTCCATGAAAGTTTTGCCATTTGTCTTCTCAAAGGACATAATAGAAACTCAAGTCAATATTCAGGCACAGGGGTTAGGAAGGCAGGCAGGCAGGCAGACAAACAGGCAAGCAGGCAGGCAAGGAGGCATTTTTACTAATGTATACAACATACCCTAAAATCCTTTATACATTGTGCTTAAGGGCAGCCAGTGTGGTTGAGAAAATAATGTCCATATGACATAATAGTAGCTATGTGTTTTGTAAATTTTTTCAAGTTTAAGTAATAAAAATTCCATGAAAGTTTTGCTATTTGCCTTCTCAATCGACAACTCGTAGAAACACATGTCAGGCACTAAGGGATAGGCAGGCAGGCCAGAAGTCAGGCAGGCAGGTGGCAGTGAGTCATTTTTACTAATATTTTTAACATGCCCCCAAATTCTTCATAAAGTGTGCTTAAGGGCAGAACAATTGGCTGAGCAATTAATGTCTATAATGACATGAGTAGCTATGTTTTGTTGTAATTTTTATCAAGTCTAAGTTATAAAAATTCTATGAAAGCTTTGCTCTTTGCCTGCACTTTAGACAACATCAAAGAAACACACGTCAATGCTCAGACACGAGGTATTAGGCAGGCAGGCAGGCATGCTGGCAGGTATTTTTAATAATATATACAATATGCCACCAAATCCTCAAGCATTGTGCATAAGGTAGCCAATTTATTGAACAAATATTGTCCATAAAGATATAATAGGAGCTAAGTTTTGTTGTAAATTTTTTCAAGTATAAGTTGTAAAATTCCATGAAAGTTTTGCTATTTGCCTGCTCAATAGACAACATCATAGAAACTCAAGGCAATATACAGACACTGAGGGTTAGTCAGGCAGGTAGGCAAACAGGCAAGAGGGCAGCAAGCAGGCATATTTAATAGTGGATAAAACATGCCCCCAATCCTTTATACATTGTACATAAGGGCAGACAGATTGGTTGAGCAAATAATGTCCATAGAGACATAATAGTAGCTATGTTTTGTTTTAAATTTTTTGCATTTTAAGTTTAAAAATTCCATCTAAGTTTTTCTATTTGCCTGCTCCCTAGAAAACATGGTATAAACTGAAGTCAATATTCAGGCACTTAGGGGTGAGAAAGGCAGGTAGGCAGGCAGGCAGGCATTTTTAATAATGTGTATATCATGTCCCCAAATCATTTATACATTGTGCTTCAGGGCATCCAGATTGGTTGAGAAAATATTGTCCATAATAACATAATAATACCTATGTTTGTTGTGAACTTTTTCAATTCTACATTTTCAAAATTCCATGAAAGTTTTGCTATTTGCCTGCACTTTAGACAACATCGAAGAAACTAAGGTCAATATTCAGACACTAGGGGTTAGGAAGGCAAGCAGGGAGGCAGGCAGACAGGCAAGCAGGCTGGGAGGCATTTCTAGTAATGTATACGCCTGGAACGATGGCAGATGACCCCCGCTCAGGTAAGGACGTCCGATCACTTGGGAAGGAGAGCAGGAGAGAGAGAGTATTGTCGGGAGTAAGAAATTATGGGATAAAGTATAGGCTGCATGCTATACGTGCAGGCCCCCAAAGGCATGCTTAATGCTCGGGCAGTGAAAGTTGCAAAGTAACTTAGAACGTTTCTTTTACTTTATTGAGGAAGCATGCCCCCAGTTCCTGGAGGAAGGAACCAATAACTTAGAAACTTGCTAGAAAATTGAAAAAAAAAAAAAAGGGGGGAACATTATGATGCAAGTGGCCCTGAGAAAACCCCAGTGGATGCTATTATTCTTTGGTATCTGGTCCAAGATTGCTTAGATCCTAGACAGGAACAGATTATATTCGTTCAGTCGAGAAACTGAACAGGGACCTGATGAGTGTTGCCCAGCCCTGGGAGCATATGCTGCTGCCCGGAAACAGCTGAGAAAATTAACAAGACCTGAACCCACTGGGCTAGATATTAAGGAAGACTCAGATGGCTCAGACACTGAGGAGAAATTATGCAATGAGCTTACTAAAGATAGATTGACCCATGTTGAGAATATGTTGAAATCAGTATAGCTCTATTGTCACAGCTTCATCCAGAACAACAAACTCCTTTAAAGGGAGTCCTGGCAGACTTACAGCTCTCCTAGGTGCAGGCTACTCGCAGGGGGGAGGAACCTGAGGCTAGGGAAATGCTAACACAACTGAGGTAACGTCTCCTGACTGAGCACTTTATTTCCATCCACCACGACAGATTTAAAACCCCAACCACTGTGAGTGACCATTAGCCTGGAGCTTACATTTTCCATAGAGCCAATGGGCTAGGTCAAGGAGATCAGCAATTGTGGGTGTTTGGAGACAACTGATCTCTAGTTCAGCCCCGCTGGTCACTCATTAAGTGGGGGACAGTCTAAATTGCTTCAGGAAAGCTGCTCAAGTTTGAGCCCAATCTTACATATTTGGAATATTTTGCAGGACTTACCTAACTTCTATGAGCACTCCGGCAGATGAAGTTGTCTCTGTCTCTTTTTCTGCCTCCCTCTAAACTCTGCCTGCCTGCCTGTGACATAGGATGGGTATCGATATTTGTTTAACATCTGCTTTAAAAGATTCAAAGAAAGGTTTTCTATTCTTGTTATTGATGTTAAGTTTGGAGACTCAGTTAAATTCTGCTTGTTTGGCTAAATCATAAGCTTTCTCTAGCATTGAGCACATGGTAGACAATAGGACTGGTTGGAGTGAAAGCCTGCCCATCCCCCAGGTGACAAGCATGCCAAATTCCTGGAGGCTGGGCAGGGACTTGGAGTCCTGCGGCCTTGCATTTCAAAGGTGCCTTACAATTCAAATGCTGAGAGATGAAGGTGTCTTACTGTGAGCTCACTATCTGTGTCCATGTCCTGTCTCCCATAAGCTCCCCTTGGGAGCTAAACTGGTTTCTCAAAATGTGGCTTTTCGGATGAACTGAAAATTTTGGTTTGCTGAAAAGGTTTTTTGGTTTGTTTACTATCTAACCACGTGTGTCTAGAATATAGGCAAAATAATATCATTTGCCACTGGAATTCCAGAAAAAACTTACATGGCCAATTAAAGAACAATTCTAAGCGTGCCCCCAAACGTGTGCACATTGTCTGTTTGTGTATGTATGTCTGTCTGTTGGTAAAACTTAAAAACAAAACAAAAAACAGGTTTCAAACCCAAACTGATCATGTTTGGGAGCAAACAAATGTGTCTAAGAAAAACTCCAAAAGGTTTTAATATACAGCACGTGATATAAGTACAATGATGTACAACCAGTGAGTTATTCTTTATGTCTATCTATGCTGAGTCAAGGGTACATCTAATCCTGACAATTCTTTGGTATAGACTAAGATTTTGCTTCTCCATTTTTTTTTCTTTTTTCGCTGGGCTCTCATAAACTCTTTAAGATAAAGGGACCAGAGTTATTTTGAAATAACTGCACAGATGTGACTATTAACCTAAATTTCCCTGACCCAAAATTAACATTTTGCTTTATAGGATACAGGTTTACATGTGTGCTAGCTGAGTGGACCGTGGCAGTCTGTGGCTACAGAAAGCTGCCTCCACAGTCAGCTCCCAAACTGGGAGTTGTTTGTGACTCAGAAACTGCCCTGGCTGCTACAGAGAGCAGACTTGGTTGGCCTTCAATCTGTGTGGATTTTGTGATTAGAAAGATTGTTAAAGGCACAAGCCTTCAAAAATCTGTTTAAAAATGCCCTTCACCAGTCTGTGTAGAAATTTACAGGCATCAAGCAGGAAATGTGACAGCCTATCCAGGGAACTCTAATACAGCCTTATCCAGATGCAAGCCATCTCTCCTGCTGGCCTGCTAATTGGGGATGGAAGACACAGCCAATTCAGATCCACTGAAGCTGAGACTTCTATTGTTATTCATTTGTTTTCTCTTTCACGTGCCAGTAAGGTAAGGTTAAATAATATGATTTGATTTAATAGCACATGGATCCCATTCAGTCTGCTGTTCTTTAAGTGTTACAGCAAAACTCTGGCAACTACTTGGTGGTCAATTCTTAGCAACTTACAGGTAAACTATACTCCTTTTGTTCTCCTGTTGCTTTATTTAGAAATAAAAAGGGCTTTTATGACTAAGACTCCTTGGACAGTTCAAAGCCAGCCCAGGCAGAGAAAAATAAGAATCCCCCTTGGTCATATTTTGGGTCCTTATTATTTTACTAGTCAGAATTTACAGGTTAAGACTTCTCATTTGCGTACTTTGCATGATTTTCAAAATTTTCTGGGAGATATTAATTGGCTTCGCCCTTATCTTAAATTATCCACAGCTGAATCAAAACCCGTATTTGATCTATTAAAGGGGGACCCTGACCCTACATCTCCCAGAGAAATGACAACTGAAGCAACTAAAGTCTTAAGCATAGTAAGTTCTGCCATTTCTTCCAGACATATAAATGATATTGATTACTCAGCCCCTTGGAAAGCTTATATTCTAACTACACCTCATTCTCCAACAGCGGTCCTCTGGCATAAGGGACCTATTTTATGGCTTTCCTTGCCTGCTGCCCCTTCAAAAGTGTTAACTCCCTAATATAAATTGGTAGCCACCTTAGTTCCATATGTGCCGTGTGGAATCTTGTAAGTATCTTGGACGAGATCCACAGGTTATTTATATCCCCTATACTTTACAACAGCAAGAATGGCTTTATATTCATTGTGATTCCTGGGCCAATGCTTGGGACAATCTTATGGGCATAATTTCACATCATTATCCCTCCAACAAATTACTTCACTTTGCCTCTTCTTACACCTTTATATTTCCTCAGATTGTATCTCTATCTCCTCTTTCTATGGCTGCCTTGGTGTTTACAGATGGATCCTCTAACGGAACGGAAGCTCTTACTATTGATGGTGAAACTAAATCTTGGACACTGGTCTTTCTTCTGCCCAGGAAGTTGAACTTCAAGCAGTTTTACAGGCCCTTACACTTTTACCTACTAAAGCCTTTAATTTATATTCGGACAGTCATTCGAGCCCTTCAGGTCATTGAAACTGTCCCTTATCTTGGTACAGCTAATTGCACTAGCCAAACTCTTTTTTCCAGATACAACTTCTTCGCTCTCACACCTGTCCATGTTTTTTTGGATTTGTATGTGCACATACTAAGCTTTCTGGACCATTAAGTGATGGCAATGCTATTACGGATGAGGCTATTCACATTTTTCTCATACAAATTGACATGGCAAAGCAATCACATGCTGCCCACCATCAAAACAGTCATGCCTTACGTCAGCAATTTCATATTACTTGTGAGGCAGCTCATCAAATTGTAAAAACTTTTCCCAACTGTGCTACCTTCCTACCTGTGCCCTCTAATGGCATTAACCCCCGAGGCTTAGTGGCCAACCATGTTTGGCGAATGGATGTTACCCACATCACCTCTTTTGGATGGCTCCGCTTTGTCCATGTTATAATACACACTTACTCTAATTTTACTATGGCTACTCCTCTTAGCAGGGAAGCTGGCAAACATTGTATCTCCCATGCCTTACACTGCTTTGCTACTATGGGACTTCCTAAACAAATTTAAACTGATTATGGTCTGGGATATGTTGGACGAGCTTTTCAAACTTTTTGCAAATCTTACCAAATTGTTCACTCTACAGGAATTCCCTATAATCCTCATGGTCAAGGAATTGTCGAACGGGCCAACAGTTTGTTAAAACACCAAATTTCTAAATTTAAAGGGGGGGGGAACTATACCCCTTCTCTCCTGTTAATATACTTTCTCATGCTTTATTCGTACTAAATTTTTTAAATTTGGACTGCAATGGCCACACCGAATCACAGTGGTTCAGGGAAAAGAGAGAGCAAAGAGCTTTTGCCCAAATTAAGTGGAAAGATCCTTTAACAAGTGCTTGGCATGGGCCCGATCTGGTACTGACATGGGGTAGAGGACATGTCTGTGTTTTTTTCACAGGATGAAAATGATGCCCGCTGGCTACCTGAGCATTGTGTTCGGATTGTGGAAACTCATTAGAACGGTACAAGCGCTGACCCACTGGGCTTACATGCCAGATCCACCGATTGTGCACCCTGCGACCTGGGAGGGAGCTGAGGTGTTCATCCATGTCAACAGATCAGCGTATGGTACAGCTCCAGACCCTTTTGACCAACATGTTAAGATGGGAGATTTTGCAGCTTCTGTCATTGGAACCCCTTTATGCTTTACAACTGACTCCAACAGTTATATTCCAGGCTGTACTGTAATGCAATCCATAAATCATAGAATTTGGATTCCTGATAATAGTCAAGTATATAAGAATGACTTCATTGCCTACTGGGTTTCCTGTACATGCGAATTCTACCTTGTCCTTCATGATACCTCGCTGCATCAACTATTCTCAAAATGTAGAATCCACAGGAGAACTGCACCCCATAAAGTGTAGACATGATCACCCTTTTATAACCGATATTTCAGGAACTAATTCTCAGCTGATAGACTGGTCCGGAGCGAATCTCACCAACAAGTACAACCCAGGTCTGTGGTGAATGAACGGACACCCTCAACGTCATGTCTGGATGTTAGTGGCTTCCCTGAATAATATCTCCTGGCCCACTTCTACTTCTTTAAAAACTATTATGAGTTGTGTAACAACCCCTTATGCTATTATGTATGGACCTTTTAATATTTCTATAGGAGCCATGTATTTCAATGTTACTTGCACTAACTGTTCTTTTTCAAATTGCTTGTATAGTGGTCTTACTGATGCTGTAATTGTTATTAAGCAGCCTCCATTTGTCGTGCTTCCTGTGAACATATGTGAAGAGGTTATGCACCCTAGACGGTTTGTAGGGCTACTAATAGCAGGCATTGTAGCCTTTATTTCCTTAGCTGCCTCTGCTGCAGCGGCCACTGTGGGTCTAACACAAAATGTGCAGACAGCTCACCATGTTAATCAGCTTGCTCATAATACCACGCAAGCCCTGCACTTTCAAGGCAGGATTGATGATAAAGTAGAACAAATATTAGAAGCATTGTATGAATCTGTGTTGTCACTGGGAGAACAAATTCGTGCCTTACAAACTTTGCAACAGGTGTGCTGTCATGCTTGGTTTGACTTTATTTGTGTGACCCTCCTTAAGTATAATAGGTCGAGCTATTCTTGGGAACAAGTTGTAGCACACCTAAATGGTATTTGGCACCACAATAACTTGTCCTTAGATCTCTTTCAACTCCATAGACAAATAGCCGGACTAGAACAAGCTCCGCCTTTGGACTCTAAAGTGGCAGAAACAGCAAAAGAACTGTTTGAACAACTTCAACAGTATGTCCCTTCCTTAATGAACGTTAAGGGGCTGCTAATGACATTGCTCGGCCCAGGGATACTTTTGCTGATGGCTTTCCTATGCCTTCCTTGCATTGTACGCATATTGCAAAACTCTTTCATGAGTTTAGCCAGCCAGCTGCATAAGATCAAGCTCCAAGTGAATGAACTTTCCCCAGAGAGGAACCACAGCCAGAGACGGGTATGAGGCAGTACCAGCCTTGACCGACCTAAGACATGGGGCTTCAGCATTGCTCTGAAGTTGACCCTAAGACGGGTAAGGCAGGCTGGGCTACCCATCCCACCTAAGACAGGCGGGTTCGCTTCTTTTAATAAAAAGACGGGGGAACTGTCAGGAGCCGAGCTAGCAGCTAACCTCATCCTGACCTCTGGCTGTGCTGTTATCACAAGGAATGTGGTAAGATTTGGTTTAATTGACAGCCAGCACTTATCAAGATGTTTTACTGTGTCCATAGGCGCCTGGTTTATGTTTTCCATTCAGCCTTGTCTTGTTTTATTGCCTCCTGTTATTTACCGACCTAAAAGCTTTCTTATTTTCTTAAACTTTGGTAACCCTATGCCATTCCCTGGTTCCCAAACTGCATAAAAGCTGGATGTTAAGAATAAACGGGGGGGCTGGGGATATAGCCTAGTGGCAAGAGTGCCTGCCTCGGATACACGAGGCCCTAGGTTCGATTCCCCAGCACCACATATACAGAAAACGGCCAGAAGCGGCGCTGTGGCTCAAGTGGTGGAGTGCTAGCCTTGAGCGGGAAGAAGCCAGGGACAGTCTCAGGCCCTGAGTCCAAGGCCCAGGACTGGCAAAAAAAAAAAAAAAAAAAAAAAAAAAAAAGAATAAACGGGGCTGCAGTCTTGAGTTTCAATCTCGAGATGCAGACCTCCCGTACCCCATCTTTGCCTCTTGTCTTTTTTCTTTTGTCTTGTATTTTTCCTTTTCTTTAATCCTCGCCCCCCTCATTCAGGATTCCTTTTCACTGCCTGCTGGCTTGGCAGGAATATTAATCATATTCTCAATTTTTAACTTCACACAATCAGAAAAGTACTTTTTGTTGATTATATTTATTTGAAAATAGTCTGTCAGCTGCGGGCGCAGTTCCCGTGTCACCTGGCTGTGAGATCCCTGGACCCCATCTCTTTCCCCAACAGCAACCGCGTGCTGGTGGCCATGTCTGGCGTGAAGGGCAAGGCGCCGGGCCTGGACAGCCTGCAGGTGTGGTACGAGGAGGCCCTGTGGGAGATGACCATTGTGTCCAACCCCATCAGTTCCTGGGCGGCGGTGAAGGTGAACGTACCCCTGAAGTTTGGCAAGTGACAATCAAGTTCTAACAAGTTTGGGGCCCACTGCACTCAGCGCACATTTTTCAGTCACTTGGGACCAGTCTCTTGTAGAATTGGCCTCTAAAGAAACTTCCTCTTTTGCTTCTATGAGGAGTTCCCAAGGAACATTTAAGCATCAAGTTCACAGTTAAGGAAAAAGTTTAAATCGAGTAGAAATATATTTTGGAACAACTGCCTTATACTCCTTTGTCACATTGTCATTAGCAAACTGGTTCATTTTTCAGGGTTGATGATCCATTCACTAGTGTGGCAGTGAATTTAAGTTTTCGCTTGCCACACCTTGACCTCCATCTCCAAATTACCCCTGCCTCCAGAATATTCCATATGTAACTTGGAAACTTGTTTTCACATAAGCATCTAGCTTCTTAATAACTGTCACAGTTCTTTGTGGCCTAAGTATTTTCTCAAATTTACCCTAGCAAGCTTTTGAAGTCATTGTAAGACTGCGGGGGGGTGGGCGGGCTGGTGTGCTTCTGTAATAACAATACAAGTTGTTTCCGCAATATTTGGGTTTGGTATTAATTTTTTTTAGGGAGAGGTCTTCCTGGAAAAGAAGACCTGGATAATGATCATGGTAATGATTTATCATTTCTGAGATAATCTTTTGTAATCCCTATAGTTGTACTGTAAAATAGGTGTTATTATCACCATTTCAGCTGAGTAAACTTAAGATATAGGAAGTGCTGGTGGCTTATACCTGTATTCCTAGCTACTTAAGGGGGCTGACATCTGAAAATCGCCATTCAACGCCAGACTGGGCAGGGAAGTCTTTGAGACTCTTATCTCCAGTAAACTATTTGGAAGAATCCAGAAGTGGCACTTTGGCTCAAGGGATAAAGTGCTATTCTTGAGTACAAAAGATACTGCCTGTTCCCTGAGTTCAAACCCTACAACTGGCAAACAAAATAATGTAAAATACAAATAAGATTTGGAAGTATCGTAAAGTATTTATTGTGGATGAACAAATAGAAAAACAATCAGTGATTTCATGGAACTTACCTTCTAGTGAAGGGTAGATTTTAAAATGCCTTTAATACTTAAAATGATGGAGTTAGGCTATGGACTAGATTCGCTCAGTCATTATGCTTTGTTCCTTCTCAAAATCTAACTCATATAGGTCAATAAGAGAACCTGATCTTGAAATGTAACAGTCTTAGAGGGAGAGAGATGCTGATGGAACTTTGATATAGTTCAAAATAGACTAAGAAAAAGTATTGTAGCACAGATGAATAAAGATAATTTTTGCTGGCAATTATAACTCTCATTCTTGCTTCCTCTTTTTATATTTAGAGCCCAATTTCTGTCTCCATTCATAATCCATTCATTTGAGCCCCCCTCAAGTCTAGCTTCATGGTTTTCCTCCACATTGTCTATTACTTGTTTCAGTGGATGGGTAAAAGTAGCATTATTAGTAATGTGTAGCTTTAATTTCTCTACCTACTTAGCAAGGGTAGAGTAAGTTTAAAATCTGTTTCTGTTCATAGCTATCATCACTGCTTTAGATCCAACCATGTGTTGTGGCATTATTTCACTAATTTA
The DNA here is from genome assembly GCF_023159225.1 of Perognathus longimembris pacificus. Taxonomy (NCBI): domain Eukaryota; kingdom Metazoa; phylum Chordata; class Mammalia; order Rodentia; family Heteromyidae; genus Perognathus; species Perognathus longimembris. The sequence goes on along the minus strand of NC_063178.1, from coordinate 52,428,115 downwards.
TTATTATTATTATTATTATTAGAAATAAGCTTTGCGGTTACAATTGCATCTCTGTTTCTGTGGGATAAAATTGTCTTTTTACTCAGAAACAAAATATTGCTATGTTAACTAACAGATAACAGAGATTTCTATACAACTATGGAAATTGTTTTTATGTTATAACTATTGAAATTGTAGCACAGGGTCCCAATGTGTTTACCTCTGCATTTTACTATAATAGAAATTCTTAATATTTTTGTGAATTAAGTACTAAGTTATCAGTGTTTCTAATTCTTTTAATGCAGATATACCTAAACTACATGTTAAACTATAAGTTGACACTCAAGAATGGCACCTCTAATTCCTTGTTTCCCAGTTCTCTTTGAATATACTCCCACTTCACTTATTATGGTTACTGTTTCCTACTAGGCATTTCAAAGCAGTTTCACTTTTGAAAAAGTACTTCAAATACCTTGTGACATAGTTTCATGCTAATAGTCCAGTTATTTTTTACATGTGAAGAATTAGAAGGAGAATTTTCAAATCTAAAACATGATCATATAAACTGACCCATGTTATTACCCTAATATGCTTTTAATTTGAGGGAGAGTTGGGAACAAATCTTTAAATTTTCCAACACTAAGCGTGTAGGGGGTCAAAGGGCATTTCTGTTGCCTGGGAATATGGCCTCATGCTAAGAGTGCTTGCCTGATATACATGAAGCCCTAGGTTCGATTTCTCAGCACCACATATATAAAAAAGGCCAGAAATGGCACTGTGGCTCAACTTGGCAGAGTGCTAGCCTTGAGCAAGAAGAAGCAAAGGACAGTGCTCCAGCCCTGAGATCAAGCCCCAGGACTGGCAAAAAAAGAAAAAAGAGAGAGAGAGAGACACTAAGCTTACTGAGTATCTTAACATATTCTTATTCATGTGTGTGTGTGTGTGTGTGTGTGTGTGTGTAAGTCTTACTCAAAGAATCTTTTCTGTGATCTTTCATATGGGAGGGAGCAGTTTCTTCTCTCTTTACTTTCCATTTTTGTTACTTCTTTCTCTTTCCAAATAATGAGGACAGCCATTTCTAAAAACTGTCAGAGATGCTACATTTGATCAAGTTGACTTGGTTGAGACTTCTTTTCAGAGACTGTTGACCAAGGTGTTCTGTCTACTATTCAGTAAAATGAGGAATGTAGCTAAGAAACTGAATCTCTGGGAGGGGGGGGGGCGGTATTAAAATGCTGTGGAGCTCATTAGTACTAAGCTTATTTCTCTCTCTCTTCCTTCCAGATTTGGATATCAAGTCCTTGGGATCTGGCTGTGTAGAAATCCAGAATATTGAATGTGATAATTGAAAAATTGAAACTGAACAGGGTACCAGATTCTTGCACTCTGTTATGGTATAAGTACTCTAATGATTGCTATGCAATTACAGTTCCTCAACTGTACAGGTTCCTAGGAGCATTCCTAGGAAGGGGCTAGGTTCCTTTCATCTTTTGGCACTCACGTAGAATTACTGGGAAGGGGTTGATCACAGAGAAGGCATACCCATTCTAAAAGTACCAGCCTGGAAGTAGCACACAGCATTTTCATTTGCATTCTATTGGCAACAAATGAGCTTAGGAAAGCTGGAAACACACATCCTTTCTGTTGGACAATACACATGGATTTGGGCTTTTGCCATAGTTGCCAAGTTTGAAATGAAGCTACACATACATGTACATTTGGAGTCTGTCAGAAGGGACTACCTAAACATCACTACTGCTTTATTTGTACTTGGAAGCATTTTCACTCAGCCTTTCATTTTCATTTATTTCCTGGGGTGCAACACAATGTAGTATGACCCTAAGTGTAAAGTGTCCTCTTTCAGACCAACCAGCCTTACAAGTGTGGACTTTGGGACCATATAGAACTGGATTACAATTGATTTGACTTTTTTTAACCATATCATACTGAAAAAGCTATCCAACTTCTGAGATTCAGATTTTTTTTCCTCTATGAAATGGGAAAAATAGAATGTCCATCTCTCTAATTGTTAGAATTAAATGTTAGAGGTCATATAAAGAAGACTGCATTGTCGTTCTGGTGCTGAAAAACTGCCAAAGAAGAGATAACTTTAGTACTAGTAATCATGACATATAGTAACAATGATTAATGTATTCCTTGTTTGTATTTACTTAACTGTTTATAGGAATATTTGACTTTCAAGTCCTTAAGAAAAGCTGCTAGAAAATAGCTGTCTCTATACTTTTCTTTTTGTCCTTTGTCTCTAAATTACTGCTTTGACAGTAGTTGGCATTTCTTACCAGTTGATATTATTATACTAGTGTCTATTTCATTTCCAGGTTCTTTTTTTAGTTTTTTTATTAATAATAAGAAAAAAACCATGGTAAATGGTTTCATTAATTTAAACCAAAGGTATTTTTTCCTTGTTTTGTCTATACTTTTTGTTTGTATTTCAGAGTCAAAAGTTACATGTTCAAACCAAAGGTGGCAAAGTGATCTGTCTGGGAACAATCTATGGAGACACAGATATCCATGCATCAGATAAAAGTTCATCATTGCAATTTTGCTTCCCGTTGGTTCACAAACAAAAAAAAATCTTTAATGCATCCAGGTTTGTTAGTAAATTCAAATGGGATTGTAGTTATTAAATGTTATACAATTTAAATTTTAATTTATGATTTTAGTACTTGTGACAGTTACTTATTTAAAATAAGTAAACACTTAATACATTTAGTTCTAATCCTTATTTTTTTAATTTTAAAAATCACTGGGTAAAATGTCTCATTAAGTTGTATTTCCATATCTTCATTTGGTTTTTCTTGTGCAAGATTTACTTGAATACTGTATTTTCCAAGACCTACTTACTTCCCCTGAAGAATTAACTTGTAATTCAACTTTATTCTTCTATATTGTCCACAAAGAGGCAACATTAGATATCTTAACTGTTCTCCAAATCCTTCCGTGGTAGCTATTGGAATATTGATTAGTATAGGAAGAAACTTTGTAATTTTTCCTTTGTTGTTGGTGTTCCTGGACTGGGACTTGAACTCAAGCCTCAGACTTCCACTCAGCTTCTTCCCTTCCTGGCTGGCTCCCTACCACTTGAACCCTAACTTTAGTTCCAAGTTTTTGCTCATTAATTGGAGATGAGTCTGCGATTTTTCTGCTCATGCTGCTTCAAATCAAGATCCTCAAATCTTAGCCTCCTCAGTAGCTAAAATTACAGGCAAGAACCACCAGTGCTCAAATAATTAGTAGATTTTAATCAAGTGTTTTATTGCTTCCTGTGATTTAGCATAGTATTAAGAGTAAAGGTATATTTTGGAAGTCTTTTTAAAAATGTGATCAATAATAGTTTTAAATCTTAAAAAGAAATCCAAGACATTTTTTGTTTTAAATTTTGCAATCTGCATGAGTCTTTTGTTAGATTTGCTAAATTTTATTCTATGCTTTGTTCACAAATTATTGATATGAAGAATTTTGAGCATATCTTATAGGTGTAGATTAAAACAATTAAGTTGTTATTTTATTTTCCATCATCTTTCTCTTAGAACCTGCTTAAATCCAAATATTTAAATATACCCTCCATATTAATCAGGGATAGTATTCAAAGACTGTGTGACCTTAGGTGACAAGCCCTTTTGAGATGGCATTCAGTTTTTACTAATTAGATTGCTGTGGTCTTAGAGATGGAAGAGGGAAGTTGGACAACTCTGTATCTTAACAAGGCACAGTCCCTTCATTGAGGGCTTATATTAATTTGAAGTGATCTCGTAAGTTATAATATTACATTGAGCTATGAGTGTGAAAAGTACAAATCATCCCCATTACCTGCTATTTTGAATAATGTGGATATTTAGTTTTTCTAACATGCATGGATGATTGAATATTTATTCCTACTTCCTATTATTTTGTTTCTTTCATTCTTTAGCTTCCTAATGTACTGAAGTGGGTAGTGTTTTTTTTTCTATTTTTATTTTAGATACTAACTTTTAAAGTGTATTGCTAAGTGTGTTTAAAAATTCTTCAAATACTTTTTAGTACTTAAAATAAATATTATATGGGTTACTTTTCATATGTAACTTTCATGGAAATGTACTTTGGATATTTCAGGTAAAGTACTTGAAATAATGTTTGGTGCTTGGCTAACTCTAATGTATTGCTTCCCAGAATGATGATAATGAAATGATGGTGATGATGATGATGATGAACGTGAAGAAATCAGGAAAAATACCTTGACTAAAATAGCTCTACCACTTTACTTCCCCGAGCCTCAGTGACATTATTCAGGGGTGATAGTATTTGCTTTGGTTGTTTGATTTTGAAAGTTAAGCATTATAAACAATAGTATTGTTATTTTATAGCTGTTTTTAAAATTATACCATTGATTTCAGTATCCCAAATTTAGTCTTATCACTTACTTAAATATGGAAATACCTCTTGTGTGATTATTAAGTATGTTAATGACATAGTTGCCAGTTTTCCTTTCTTCTATAGTATAGGTTACAGCATCACATTACTTCCTTAAAACTTGTTTTTCACTGTTTGTGAGAACAAGATATTTACACATAATATTACCATATGTAGCAGTCATTGCTATTACATACTATATAGTTAAACTTATGGAAAAATTTTCCTTCTTGTGTAGAAAAGAAAATTAGTTTATAGCAATACCTATGAGGAAGGTTTTGGGAACTACTTTGTGTTCTCTTTAAATAGTTACTTTGATGTGAAAAACAAATGAGCTGGATGCCAGTGGCTTACACCAATAATCCTAACTACTCAGGAGGCTGAGATCTTAGGATCAAGGTTTCAAGCCAGTGTGGGCAGAAAAATCCAGTGTTTTGCTGTAAAGAATGAATTTTTTTATCTTTTAATTCAAGACAGTGTCTGATATCATGCACTATAAACTCTGAAATTTTCCAGAATGAATGGATCAAATATATTTGCTGTATTCATTTAGGTATGGCAAAACATTTTCTTTAGCCAGAGAGTATAATAGTGTTTAATAATCAATGTGAATCTTTGGGATTTCCCAGACACTCATAAGAAGTGTCTTTAAGATTTTACTTGTGTGTGGGTTGGTGGAGGCATGATAATCAGAAGTGTTCCTTTACCAGTTCAATTAAGTTTCATATATTCGTTCAAATATTTTTGGTGTTCACTATAAAAAGTGAGAGTATTCTTACTGAGGCTTGATTTATATAAATATTTTGAGAGTTTAAAATTATTAGCATGAAGAATCTCTTTATAGAGGAAATTTGTAAGTAATACAAAATTTTTTCAGGAATTTAGCATCTTTATTTTAAAGTTGAAGCAGGGGAAACATTTGTATTCTCATAAATCATTCTGTAGGAAAAATACCTTTCTTTGACAGATTTATTGAAATTATTTAAAGTAAAAATTGACATTAACCACATATAATTCATGTAAAAGAAAATATATACTTAATTAGAAATAAAATTTATGAGCTTTACAAAGACCGAGGCTGATATCAGGAAAGCAACGCCTTTGCAATAGCCCCCCAAAACATAAAATACCTAGCAATAACCTTAACCAAATAAATGAAAGACCTCTTTGAGGAGAACTTTAAAAGCTTGAAAAATGAAATTAAGTCAGAAATAAGGAAATGGAAAAACCTCCCATGCTCCTGGATTGGGAGGGTTAATATAATCAAAATGGCAATATTGCCTAAGGCTATCTACAAATTCAATGCAATACCCATTAATATCCCAACACCATTTTTTGATGAAATAGAGGAAGAAATCCAGAAATTCATATGGAGTAATTAAAGACCATGAATAGCAAAAACAATCCTAAGCAGAAAGAACAATGCTGGAGGAATTACAATACCCAACTTCAAGTTGTATTATAAAGCTATAGTAATAAAAACAGCTTGGTATTGGCACCGGAACAGGCCTGAAGAACAATGGAACAGAATTGAAGACCCAGAAATGAACCCACAGAACTACGCCTACTTAATCTTTGATAAAGGGGCTGAAACAATAGTTTGGAAGAAAGATAGCCTCTTTAACAAATGGTGCTGGCAAAACTGGCTCAACACATGCAATAAACTAAAACTAGATCCTTATATATCACCCTGCACCAAAATCAATTCCAAATGGATTAAAGACCTCGAAATCAAAACAGACACCCTGGAAATGATTGTTATATCACAGTTGTAACTACTTTCAACATCCCATGTGTATCTGTAATTTCTACTATTGATGAGGTTCTTGTATCAATCACCTTCTTGTGATTGTAGCTACACTATCTCTGTAATCTTATCTGAGTGTATTGGAAACCGTGTATACTGGTACTAGAATTAGGAAATTGAAAGGCAATACCAAAATTGAGAGACAAAGGGTAAAATAAGAGAAACAACAACAAAAGGAATACTTGCAAAACTGTTTGGTGTAAGTGAACTGAACACCTCGGGGGGGAAAGGGGGAGGGGGAGGGGGTATGAGGGACAAGGTAACAAACAGTACAAGAAATGTATCCAATGCCTTACGTATGAAACCGTAACCTCTCTGTACATCAGTTTTTTTAATAAAAACTAAAAAAAAAAATTATGAGCTTTAAATTCAGAAGTGTAAGTAATTCTAATTTGCTCTCCATAAAACCTGATAAATGCTTTTCTTTCTCTTTTTGTACTTATGTCTTCTCATATTTTAGTATTCTTGAAGTTGAACTCTTGTTAGATAACATATTGGACTCTGAACAATTTCTGGCCTTGCCAGAAGAAATGTCATTTATACCAATATGTTCCAAGTAGCAAAAACTATTTCTTTAAATACCCAGTGTACTACTTGAAGTTGTTTCTGTGCAAAATGGGGGCAAGCTTTTTTTTTTTTTTTTTTTTTTTTTTTTGCCAGTCCTGGGGCTTGGACTCAGGGCCTAAGCACTGTTCCTGGCTTCTTTTTGCTCAAGGCTAGCACTCTGCCACTTGAGCCACAGCACCACTTCTGGCCATTTTCTGTATATGTGGTGCTGGAGAATTGAACCCAAGGCCTCATGTATATGGAGCAAGCACTCTTGCCACTAGGCCATAACCCCAGGCCGGAGGGGCAAGCTTTTAATGTCAATACTTTATATTCATAACCTAAAGATGATTTTGGAGGTCTTAACTATCTATTTGACATGTGAGCAATATTTGAAACATAAATGCATACTAAGCTTTGCTAGGGAAATTTAAAGATGAACATAAAATCTTTCATTTTATTCACTGGCAAGCTACTGTCTTATTAATTGTAAAGTGGAAAAATTCTAGAAATCAAAAGTATAGCTCTTATGTAAATATGCTAATATGCTAAAGGATTGAAATCAAGATGGCTCAATAGAAGCAACTCTATGCAAAAACTCAATACATTCAATATTCCTCTTGCAATAATCAAATAAATTGGAACTAGAAGAGGATTGCCATAATCTGATAGAAGGTACATAAAATATATTCTCAGTACACATGGTGTTCTGTACAGAGATGCTTTATACTTTCTTTTTGAGAATAACAGGTAAAGGTAGCTGCTATTCCCTCCATTAGCAACTTTTCATGGATGGATTGAAGGCTGGAGCCTTCACTGGTAAGACAAAAAAAAAAAAAGAATGAAAAAGCATTAATATAAGGATTGGAAGAGAGAACATGGAAATACCCACTTTTTTACAATGTAATTATGCATTAGGAGTTTTTAAAATACAAATATTTTCACAAATACTAATACTAGTATAGTAGATACTAGTAGTGAGTTTATTTTGTTGCTGGATTAAGATCAAATGAAAATGTAAAGGATACTTTGAAAAATAACACTTTAAAATTATGTAGTAGGAGTAAACGTAACAAAACATCAATAATTCTACATGTAAAATACAAGACATAATTAAGAAATGTTAATAATGACAATTAAATAAATAGTAGAATTTACTTTGGATCTCATGTTTGTTCCCAAACTTGTAGAGCCAGGAATTAGGCAGAATTAATAAAACTGTAGAATCAAGAAAATATAGGAGCTAGTTAGAATAAAGAAAACCATTGTGCATTAGGTTAAAAAGAAAACCTCTTGTTAGTTTCCCACTAATTTGGATATACTATTTTGGCTTTATTTCCAGTTTTTGTTTAATAATCAACTGATAGAAATTTTTTCTCTTTAGACCATAACTGTAGATAAACTGCAAGGAAGTTCTGTAATATATCTACTGAAGATGGTTTGCTGGAAGCCAAGTATCTTTATGCAGATCATCATTTGTATCTTCTACTGCTGGAAATATTGCATTAGGAAATATTCATGGTAAGATGACAGAAAATTAATAGGTTTCAGACTTTCCACATAACATAAATTTTAAGAGATGACAGTGTAGTTGAGGAAGGATCAAGAAACTGGCCTTCTAAATAATTAATTGCAGTCCAGATATCCTTTATAAATATCATGAAAATAAAATGATGTATAAGCTAATTGTTTTGCCAAGACATTGAAGTTATGCTGTTAGATATTAAACTGGCAGTAATTCTGATCTTAACATTAGATGAACCAGAAAATATATGACAATAAATGAAAGTAGATTTAAATAAAGATGAGTTTTCAGTGGTTGCTTTCATATTATGATAGGAGAGGTAAAAGTTAAATTAATGAAACATTTGAGTGGATCTAATTATAGGAACTTTGTTGTACTAATTTTGATTAAATGGTATGAGCATTTATGTTGGCACAAAATCCTCTCAACACCTTGCCATTTTCTGTTATCCGATTGTTTCTTTTTTATAATTTCTAAAACATGTCTGCAGAAAAGCTTATTGTTTAATGTATGTAGTTATACTTGGTTAATATTTGTTTTAAGGAAAGGAAAAGAGCATAATGGTGAGGTAGCCTGGCAGAAGTCACACTGGTGTTCAGTGTTACTCAGCCTGCCTCTTATATTTCCATACAGCAGATGACTTAAATGCAGGTGCAGATACTTTTTGAAATATATATGGCTAGAATTAAGAGTTACTTAGCCCAGAATGAACTGTATTATATACATATCTCCCAAAGACTTTTAGGGCTATATTCCAGGAAGTATGGACTTGAATTTTTTCCACAAATGACCAGCTCATTTTCATTTTTGTAGTAAAGGTGAATATTAGTATCTATGCATTTTGGAAAAACCCCCAGACTTTAGTAGTGAGCACAAATTACACCTGCAATCATAACTACTCAGAAGGTTGAACTATGAAGATTGTGGTTCAAAGCCAGCCCACGCAGGAAAGCTCATGAGATTCTTATGTCCAATTAATTATAAACTCAGAACTGATGTGGTGGTTTAAAGTGGTAAGGCACTAGCCTTAAACACAAAAGCTAAAGGACAGCATCCAGGCCCTGAGTCCAAGCCCTAGGATCTGCAGCCTTCCCCTCCCTCAAAGTAAAATTTCACTGCATTCATTGAAGGCAAATATGACCCTATAAAGCTCCTTTTCCTTGAATGAGTGACTGGATTCACCAACTAAATGACTGTAAATATATACCTTAGTTCTTCACTAATGGTTAAAGTTATAAATATTAGGGATTTAAGTGTTCAAGAAATGGGAAGTAGAGTAGAGAATTAGTTATATTGAACCACCCACACAAGATTAATTTCCTCAAAACTTCATCCATTGTGAAATGCTTCACTCTACTTTGATGTGGGTCATTGCTCCTGCACTATCCAGATCCAATCTATTCCTCAAGCCAGCATTAACGTATCCATTCCTTCTACTAGGCTCCCTCTCTTAAAGGTTTTATCATCAAAACACTGCCATATGAGGTCTTATGTGGTCTTAAGCTTCTAGCACTTGCATCTTTGGGGTTCATAGCATCTCTCTTACATAAAAGTATATTCCCTTCCTCCTAAAGTTCCCAGGGTATCACTCCATTATGTATCAACTGATCTCTTTATCAGAATCAGGCACACCACATGCACATGAGGCTCTTTAGTATGATACATCCATATGTACAAGTCAAGTGCAGTGCCTTCAATCTTTAGACATATGAATTAGAGAGATGTTATCTCATTCCCCTTTCTCCCTACCACCACATTCACATACCACCTGTACACCATAGTTATAGTGATAGTGAAGGGCCAGGGTAATGCTTATAAACATTCCCATTGAGAGGAAGAAAATGAGAGGATCAAGAATCAAAGGAATCGCTAGTCCATAGTGATTTTGAAATTCAGGTGGAAAATATTGTAGGTTCTTTGGTAGATCTCAAGGCTTGGGAATTATTTTTTTTAAGTTCTAGGTTTTGCCCTTTTAGGTCATCATTAGTTTTTTGTTTTATTTTGTTTTGTGCCAGTACTGGGGCTTGAACTCAGGGCCTGGGCTTTCCCTTGCCTTTTTCACTTAACGCTGGCCCTTTACCACTTGATCCACAGCTCTGCTTAACATCTTGACTTTTTATGAAATGTAGTCTATAGTTACAGCTGAGTAGTTTACTTAGTCTGTTTCCTGCCAGGAGAAGATTAGGGATCTAGTGATCTCTTTCCATGACTATTATTGTCTCTTTCCTTTCATGTTGGCAAAGCTTTCTGAAAGAATGTGGTGAAAACTTTTAGTTTCCTGTGAATTTCATTGGGGCTTGTCCTCTTACACAAATGTTACACTTACATAAAATCTCTTCAGAATATGGGCTCTGCTAAGGTGCTAAGTTACAACATTCTCAAGCCTTGCAGAAAGTCTGTTTGAGAGGATCTGTGAGGCATATCCTTAATATTCTTAAGGAAGTTTTTTGTGTAACTGGTTAATATTGTAAGATACCACCATTGATCTTTCTGTAGTCTTAGCCAAATTTTTTCTAGTCACCCTCTGTTTTATTTTTAGGCCAAATTTTAGCATCTGGATTCAAATTTTCTCTTGGATCCAGGACAAAAAATATCAACAAATAAAATATCCAGCACAATCCAATTAAAATATTTTTAGCAAGATCATTGGGTTAATTTGGCGCATTTCCTATTCTGTATTACCAGAGGTGATAGTGTTGTGAAGTTTCTACTATAATAAATAAGGGTCCTCCTTCCTCCAAATTTTCAAAAATATTTTCCTCCTTTTCAGCCAGTAGACAAAGCAAACCCAATGTCCAGATTTCTTTTGAATTACTGTTCAGTGCAATTTCTCTTACATGCCCTTCAAAATCCATCCAACCTCTGCTAAGCTCCAAAACTTAGTTCCACATTTTTTGCATATTTTATTTTGACAGCACCCCATATCAAGTATCAATATTTGTACTAATTACTTATTCTTCTGTTACATATTATCCCAAAACATAACAACTGTAAACAAGAAGCAGTTTTTTCTCATTGGCTGGGTCAGAATTTTGGGTATGGCTTCTGTCTCAGGGTGCCTCAAAAGTTTGTAATCATGATGTCAGCCAAGACTGTGAGCTCATCGAATGTTCATCCAGGGAAAATTCTGCCTCCATGCTCACTCGTGGTTGTTGGTAGGATTTAGTTCAGATCCTGTTGGCCAGGAGCCACTTTTATTTCCTTGCAAAATGGATATTGTCTGCAGCACAGTTAATTTCCAGCATGGCAGCCATCAGAATAAGAAGACTAGTTTAGAAAGACAGACATCACAATCTTTTTGTAATCTACTCTTATAAATCGCATCCGACCACTTGTCCCCTTGGTCTTTATAAAAAGCTAGTCACTAAGGTTCAGCCTGCTATGAGAAAAGAAGATTAGATAGGGCATGAATACTAGGAGGCAATATGATCATTGGTTGCTATTTGCACATAATGGCGAATCTATATTTATCGGATGAAAATTGGAAGACTATATATAACACACCAGTGAAATAATATTATTTACATAACACATTTACTAATGAAATCTTTACAGGCCTGTAATTTACTGAAACTTGAAAATAATTTTATGGGTCTTTGCATAAAAACTATGCTTTTCTTCCTACACAAAGGTACCTCTTGTTTATATGCTTTCTGAGTGTGATGGAATGTTAAGGCTTTTTGAAAGATATTTTGCAGTCAGGCACATCTGATGTTTGAGCAAATGAATCATTTGCCATTTTTTTTCTTTTTCAAAGATAGTAACATGTCAGTATTTACAAAATATGTAAAGTGACATTACGTAAATTCTGAGACCAAAATTATCCCTTCACTTTTCCATTAATTTTGGAATTATGAAGAGGTGTGTTGCTTATATTTTTGGTAGAATAATTGGGCTTTGACCCTAGAAGTACATATACATATAAAGATCCTGCTGTTTTTGGTATTAGAGGAAGGGGACTGGAATGAATGTTTGTTACAGTGACTTATACTTGTCCTGGAAAATATATTTTCATTAAAAAATGGAACTCTTTGAAGTTTTCTTGATAGTCATGCCCCTATGTATTCATTATTCCTATGCCAAACCACTTCAACTCTTGGCCCAGAAATTACTTAATCTAACAAACAGTGATGGAAAGTGGCCTGAAAAATAAAAGTAATTATATTTTCCATAAATTGTTTTAATGTTCTTTCCTTCAAAATGTGGCTTTTATGGTCTGAAAAACACATTGATATTTAGCTTGAAATTATATAGTGAGTACATTTGAGTAAATTTTTTTCCTTGTCCTGAAGCTTGAACTCAGGGCCTGGGCACTCTCCCTGAGCCTCTTTGTGCTCAAGGCTATCTAGTACTCTACCACATGAGCCACAGTGCCACTTCTGGCTTTTTCTGAGTAATTTGTTGGAGATAAAAAAGTCTCACAGTCTTTCATCAGATGTCAGCCTCATGAGTAACTAGGATTACAGGTGTGAGCCACCAGTTCCCAGCAAGTTTTTTTTTTTTAATCTATAAGCTTTGGAGGCATTCTTTTTCTTCCATGTTTGCCACAAAGTAGAGTGGATTCCTTTGCAGTTATAGTAGAAAACCTTAAGGTGTGGGAATTGGATGGGGCAAGGGTTTGCATAGATGCTTAAAGCTACTTGTTCAGAACTACAGCTAAATCTTTGTATTTATGATGTTGGGAAAAATCACCAAGAACAGGAGCAATATTATGAAATAATATTGTAGACTTCTAATCATGCTATAAGATAATATATAGCACATTTTTAAACTATCCATAAATTTATTTCTTTTCCTTTTAAAAGGCAATATAATATTACAAAGCAAGATGGGCAACATCACTAAGATGGTAGTTGGTAAATTTTTGCCTACTTCTTAGTTTTGTGCCAGTTCTGAAGCTTAAACTCATTCTCAATTGACTTTTTCATAAAAAATAAAATACTTGAAAGACTCATAGTTTCTTACCGTGATTTCAAAGCAGAGCCTTTGTTTTTTTGCAAACTTACAATTTCATTTACTCATGTGAAAATAATTATACTTCTGTTTTCTTTTCCTTCTTCCCAGATTCATCTTGTGGCTGTCTAAAAGCCTCCACTCAGCAGGGTGCCATCGATGTTTATGTCAGCCAACTGGGGAAAGTGGAATTGAAATTACACAAAGGTGAGCCTACTGGGACATTATGCTTTGATATGTGAAATAAAGAAGGTCTATAGCACTCAGGAAACAGATGGTCATATTACCTATACTGACACAGTAACTTCCCTCAAACAACATGGTAGAACCTGATTTAAAGACTGGTCACTTAGCTCTCTAGGTGAATAATCTTTCCAACTTTTGGGACCATGGCCACAAAGATGATCTTTCCCTCTATAGTATAAACAAAATTGTTGTGATATTATGATTGTCTCTTGTAGCAGAATTTTTAATGTTACTCTGTGAGTATTTCCGATTACTCATGTCTGAAATACTATTGTTTGGAGGGAAAATGTTCCCATAAGTTGGAACTTTCCTGCCAGCCTGTAAGAGGACCTCCTCAGAGTATCACAGTGAGTAAGAATGTCTATTGTAACATGTGATTCTAAAATACAGGTGTCATCACGTCATCACAAAGATTCCTAAAGCAATTACTGACTTCATCTCTCCTTTTAATTTAATCTCTCATATAAGTAATTTATTCTGAGCTTTCAAGCATTTTATTTAAAATGGCATACTTTTTATTCATCTGAATACTAAGTTTATGTGAATCTGTGCATGAACACATATGTTCATGGTGAAAAGTGACTTGGGTAGTGTAGCTGGGAGAACTGACATGGTCTGAGTACAGAAAGTGAAGAACTATATTACTCTATAAAGCAATTCAAAAACAAAGTCTTAAAAATAAAATCTAGAAGTTCTTGCATAGTTTTTGCATTTCCTTGTTCTGGCTAACAGAACAAGGAATGTGTTTCCTTACAGAGACTGATGGTTCTTGTTATTAAAATTTCCTTGTCATGTAATCGTTTTTTTTTTTTTTTTTTTTATCAATAAGCTTTCCTGCTAGCGTGTCAAGGCATATCTCCAGAGCCTTGACATCTGAAACTGAAGTTATTTCCAAACACACAGTTGTGATTTTCCCTGGACACCCTCCCTTTTTTTCTTTAAACTTTCTGACTTTTTTTTGCCAGTCCTGGTGCTTGAACTCATGGCCTGAGCACTGTCCCTGGCTTCTTTTTGGTCAAGGATAGCACTCTATTACTTGAGCCACAGAGCCACTTCTGGCCTTTTCCATATATGTGGTGCTGAGGAATCGAACCCAGGGCTTCATGTATATGAGGCAAGCACTGTTGCCACTAGGCCATATTCCCAGCCCCCTTTTTTTCTTTAAAACAGGGTGTTATCATACCATCACTAAACTACTAAGTCAGAGTAAATTGTAAATGTCATATAAGTCATATAATCTCTCTCTCATGGAAAAAAAAACCCATAAACCAGTAAAGTACCTATTAACAATAGCAAAACAGAGCATTGAATAAGCAGCTTTTATGTGAGTTATTGGCAAAAAAAAAAAGGAAACAAATAGTTTTAAGACTTTTGAAGATTTTTACTCTCTATCCACTTAAACTAGTTTCAAGTATTGGTTAGAATGTTGTTCTAGCAACCTAATGAAACAGTGTATGATGTTGCAAAGTTTGATTACAATTAGTTTTGTATTTTCTTCTACTGGGACCATGTTACTGGAAGAAGCTTAAAAATAAATGGAAACATAAAATTCTATCTGTTGATTTCTTAATTCTCACTATACTTGGGGAACGGCAATTTTTTCTTTTTTAAAGACTAATGGAAAGTTAGTCAGGATTCTGTTGCTTAATGGTTAGTAAAGACATCTGGAATCCATTCCAGTTTGGCATTGCCTTGTTGTGGCTTCAGAGCTAGCCACCTCAGTCTCTAAGCCTTCCCTGTTTCACCATGGGGGCAGAGATGGAGATAGTACTGTTTGCATTGGTTAACACTTTCAAAGATTTCTGTAATCTTAGCTACTCAGGGGGCTGAGATCTGAGACTTGTTCAATGCTATCCCTGGCATTAGAATTCATAAGATTCTTATCTCCAAGTAATCACACACACACACACACACACACACACACACACACACACACACACACAGCAGGAAACATGTCGTTCAGCAGTGGTTCAGTGGTAGAGCAATATCCTTGAGCCAAAACAAAACAACAACAAAAAGCTCAGGGACAGTGGCCACATGCTGAGTTCAAGTACCAGAACTGGCACCAAAACAACCAAAAAAGAAGATTTATTTATTTAGATCATGTTGATGTTGTTCATGTAAGAACATTTTCACTTTTGAGACATTCTTTCAGAATAATTTCTTATTTATTGTCAAAGTGATGTACAGATGGATTACAGTTTCATATGTAAGGGAGTGGGTACATTTCTTGTAAAATTTGTTACCTCCTCCATCATTTCCCCCTTCCCCACCCTCTTTTCCTCTCCCCCATGAATTGTTCAGTTGATTTACACCAAATGGTTTTGTAAGTATTGCTTTTGGAGTCATTTGTTTTTCTTTTCTTTGTCTCTCGATTTTGATATTCCCTTTCTAGTTCTAATACCAGTATATACAGTATCTAGTATAATCAGATGAGATATAGTGATAGCATGGGGACAACTACAGGCAGGGGATACTAGAGGATCATCACCAACAACAAAAAAAATCTACCATTTCACATGGCATGTTGAAAGTAATTACAACAGTGATATAATATAATATAATTTCCATAACACAGAGTTCATTTCACTTAACATCATCTTATGTGTTCATAAGGACATAGCTATTGGGCTCTTGTGATCCTCTGCTGTGACTAACCTAAACCTATACTAATTATTCCCTCTGGGAGAAACCATGGAGTACATGTTTCTTTGGTTCTAGCTCACTTCACTGAGTATAGTTTCTTCCAAGTCCTTCCATTTCCTTAGGAAAGGGGCAATGTCATTCTTTATGATAGAGGCATAAAATTCCATTGTGTATATGTACCTCATTTCCTGATCCATTCATCTACTGAGGGGCTTCTGGGTTGGTTCCATAGTTTAGCCATGACAAATTGTGCTGCAATGGACATTGTTGTGCTTGTGGCTTTAGTGTGCCCTTGTTTGTGTCTTTTGGGTAGATGCCCAAGTGTGGGGCTGTTGGGCCCTAGGGGAGCTCTACATTTAGCCTTCTGAGGAATCTCCATACTGCCCCTTGTTTGTCGTCTTTTGGGTAGATGCCTAAGTGTGGGGCTGTTGGGCCCTAGGGGAGCTCTACATTTAGCCTTCTGAGGAATCTCCATACTGCTTTCCAGAGTGGCTGAACAAACTTACATTCCCAACAATGAAGTAGGATTCCCATTTGGCCACATCCCATCCAGCATTTGTTACTGTTAGTTTTCCTGATAATGGACATTCTTACTTGGGGTGACATGGAATCTCAGTGTTGTTTTGATTTGCATTTCTTTTATGGCCAGTGATGTAGAGCACTTCTTCATGTGTCTATTGGCCATTCTCATTTCCTCTTCAGTGGTTTCTTTTTAGGTCTTTAGCCCACTTGTTGAGGGGGCTGTTGGTTCTTTGAGAATTTATTTTGGAGGAATTTAATTTTTTTAGTTCTGCATATATTTTAGTTATGAGGCTTTTGTCCATTGTATAGCCGGTAAAGACATTCTCCCTATCTGTGGGCTTTCTGTTTATCTTGCAAGCTAAGGCCTTTGCCATGCAGAAGCTCTGCAGTTTGATGCAGTCCCATTTGTCCAAATTGTCTTTGATTTGTTGCATTTTTGGGCCTTTGTTAAGGAAGTTTCGTCTTGTGCCAAGGAGCCCACGTGTTTATCCTACTCCTTCTTGTAGTGTATTCAAGGTATCTGTTTTTGTTTCAAGGTCTTTGATCCATTTGGAATTGATTTTGGTGCAGGAGGATATATAAGGATCTCATTTTACTTTGTTGCATGTGTTGAACCAGTTTTTCCAGCACCATTTGATAAAGAGGCTATCTTTCTTCCATCCTATTTTTTTAGCTCCTTTTATCAGAGTTTAAGTAGGCATCATTCTGTGGGTTCAGGTCTGGGTCTTCAGTTCTGTTCCATTGGTCCTCAGGCCTGTTCTTGTGCCAGTACCAAGCTGTTTTTTTTTTTTTTTTTTTTTTTTACTATAGCTTTGTAATACAGCTTGAAGTTTGGTATTGTAATTCCTCCAGCACTGTTCTTTCTACTTAAGATTGTTTTTGCTATTCGGGGTCTTTTATGTTCCATATGAATTTCTGGATTGCTTCTTCTATTTCATTAGTAAATGGTGTTGGGATATTAATGGGTATTGAATTGAATTTGTAGATAGCCTTTGGTAAGATTGCCATTTTCACAATATTAATCCTACCCAATTCAGGAGCTTGGGAGGTTTTTCCATTTTCTTAGTTCTGCCTTAATTTTGTTTATCATGTTTTTAAAGTTATCATCATACAGGTCTTTCACTTCTTTATCTAAGGCTATGGCTAGGTATTTTATGTTTTTTGAGGCTATTTCAAAAGGAATTGACAGTGGAGTGTTAAAATCTCCAACTATCAATGTTTTTGGATCTATGAGTGTTTTTTAGAGTCAGTAGTGGTTGTTTGATGAAGGTGGGTGCTCCTGTATTTGGGGTGTAGATATTTAAGGGTGGTTATATCCTCCTATAGGAGATCCCTTTATTAGTATGTAGTAACCTTCTTTCTCACTTCTTACCGTTTTTAATTTGAAGTCTATTTTTTTCTGATAATATGATTGCAACTCCAGCCTGCTTATGGGGTCTGTTTGCTTGGTAGATTTTATTCCAGTCTTTCACTTTTAGAAAATGTTTACTTTTTCTGGGTAGATGTGTCTCTTGGAGGCAGCAGAAACATGGCTCTTGCTTTTTGATCCAACTTATGAACCTATGTCGTTTAAGTGGAGAATTAAGTCCATTAATGTTGAGAGTTAGGATTGAGAGATGATTGTTTGTTCCTTTCATTATAGCTATCTGGTTAAGACCTGTGTCTTCCAATTCTTGATCTAATATTTTAGTTTTCTATTTAGGGTTAATTTCTCTGTCCGTATTGTGATCTTGATTATTTTCCGTGTGTAGGACATCCTTGAGGATTTTCTCTAAAGCTGGTTTGGTGGAGATATATTGTTTCAGTTTTTCCTTACTGTGGAAAACTTTTATTTGATCTTCGGCTATGAATGAGAGTTTAGCTGGTACAGTACTTTTGGTTGATAGTTCTTTTTCTTTAGGGTGTGGCATACCTCATTCCAGGCTCTTCTTGCTTTCATGGTATCTGCTGAGAAATCTGAAGTAATTCTGATAGGTTTTCCTTTATATGTGATGATCTTCAGTTCCCTAAAAGCTTTAAGGATTCTTTCCTTGGTCTGTATTGATCCTCTTTTTTTTTTTTTTTAAAGTTTTTATTATCAAACTGATGTGCAGAGAGGTTACAGTTTCATACGTTAGGCATTGGATACATTTCTTGTACTGTTTGTTACCTTGTCCCTCATACCCCCCTCCCCCCTTCCCCTTCCCTTTTCCCCCTGAGGTGTTCAGTTCACTTACACCAAACAGTTTTGCAAGTATTGCTTTTGTAGTTGTTTGACTTTTTTTACCCTGTGTCTCTCAATTTTGGTATTCCCTTTCAATTTCCTAGTTCCAATACCAGTATACACGGTTTCCAATATACTCAGATAAGATTACAGAGATAGTGTAGGTACAAACACAGGAAGGTGATACAAGAACATCATCAATATTAGAAGCTACAGATACACATGGAACATTGAAAGTAGTTACAACTGTGATATAACAATTGTCTCCATAACATGGAATTCATTTCACTTAGCATCATCTTAGATATTCATAAGGGTATAGCTATTGGGCCCTGTGATGCTCTGCTATGAGTTGCCTACACCTGTACTAATTATTCCCAATAAGGGAGACCATAGAGTCCATGTTTCTTTGGGTCTGGCTCACTTCACTGAGTATATTTTTTTCCAAGTCCTTCCATTTCCTTACAAATGGGACAATGTCATTCTTTCTGATAGAGGCATAAAATTCCATTGTGTATATGTACCACATTTTCCTGATCCATTTGTCTACTGAGGGGCATCTGGGTTGGTTCAAGATTCTCGCTATGACAAATTGTGCTGCGATGAACATTGTTGTGCTGGTGGCATTACTGTGATTTTGTTTGTGGTCTTTTGGATAGATACCCAAAAGTGGGGCTGCTGGGTCATAGGGGAGCTCTATATTTAGCCTTCTGAGGAATCTCCATACTGCTTGCCAGAGTGGCTGAACCAGACTACATTCCCACCAACAATGAATTAGGGTTCCCTTTTGGCCACATCCCCTCCAACAATTGTTATTGTTAGTTTTCTTGATATATGACATTTTTACTGGGGTGAGATGGAATCTCAATGATGTTTTGATTTGCCTTTCTTTTATGGCCAGTGATGTTGAGCATTTTTTCATATGTCTCCTGGCCATTCTCATTTCCTCATCAGAGAAGTCTCTTTGTAAGTCTTTAGCCCACTTGATGAGGGGGCTATTGGTTCTTTGCGGTTTTGTTTTGGAGGAAGGTAATTTTTTTTCTTCTGCATATATTTTAGATATTAGGCCTTTGTCTGTTGAATGGCCGTTAAAGATTTTCTCCCAGTCTGTGGGCTTTCTGTTTATCTTGCGAGCTATGTCCTTTGCCATGCAGAAGCTCTGCAATTTGATGCAGTCCCATTTGTCCAACCTTTCTTTGATTTGTAGCCTTTCTGGGATTTTCTTAAGGAAGTTCTGTCCTGTGCCAAGGAGCCCAAGTGTTTCTCCTACTCCTTCCTTTAGTGTTTTCAGGGTGTCTGTTTTGATTT
The DNA here is from genome assembly GCF_023159225.1 of Perognathus longimembris pacificus. Lineage (NCBI taxonomy): Eukaryota > Metazoa > Chordata > Mammalia > Rodentia > Heteromyidae > Perognathus > Perognathus longimembris. The sequence continues at coordinate 52,407,970 of NC_063178.1, read as the reverse complement.
CGAGGTCTTTAATCCATTTGGAATTGATTTTGGTGCAGGGTGATATATAAGGATCTAGTTTTAGTTTGTTGCATGTGTTGAGCCAGTTTTGCCAGCACCATTTGTTAAAGAGGCTATCTTTCTTCCATACTATTGTTTTAGCTCCTTTATCAAAGATTAAGTAGGCGTAGTTCTGTGGGTTCATTTCTGGGTCTTCAATTCTGTTCCATTAGTCTTCAGGCCTGTTCCGGTGCCAATACCAAGCTGTTTTTTATTACTACAGCCTTATAATAAAGCTTGAAGTTGGGTATTGTAATTCCTCCAGCACTGTTCTTTTTGCTTAGGATTGTTTTTGCTATTCATGGTCTTTAATTACTCCATATGAATTTCTGGATTGCTTCCTCTATTTCATCAAAAAATGGTGTTGGGATATTAATGGGTATTGCATTGAATTTGTAGATAGCCTTAGGCAATATTGCCATTTTGATTATATTAATCCTCCCAATCCAGGAGCATGGGAGGGTTTTCCATTTCCTTAGTTCTGACTTAATTTCGTTTTTCAAGCTTTTGAAGTTCTCATCAAAGAGGTCTTTCACTTCTTTGGTTAAAGTTATTCCTAGGTATTTTATATTTTTAGGGGCTATTGCAAAAGGAGTTGCTTTCCTGATTTCAGCCTTGGTCTTCGGGTCGTTAGCATAGAGAAAGGCCGTAGATTTTTGAAGGTTTATTTTATATCCTGCAACTTTGCCAATGTTTTGGATCAGCTCTAGTAGCTTGGGGGTAGAGTCTATGGGATTCTTTAGGTATAGGATCATGTCATCTGCGAAGAGAGAAAGTTTAACTTCATCTTTTCCTATTTGGATCCCCTTTATATTTTCTTCTTGCCTAATTGCTCTGGCTAGGAATTCTAGTACTATGTTGAAGAGCAGGGGAGAGAGTGGACATCCCTGCCTTGTTCCTGATTTTAAAGGGAATGGCTTCAGTTTTTCCCCATTTAGAGTTATGCTTGCTGTTGGTTTGTCATAAACTTCCTTGATTATATTCAGGAATGTTCCCTGGAATCCCAGTTTTTCCAGGGCTTTTAGTATAAATGGGTGCTGGATTTTATCAAACGCTTCTTCCGCATCCAGAGATAAAACCATGTGGTTCTTTTGCTTGCTCCAGTTGATGTGGTGGATTACATTAATTGACTTGCGTATATTAAACCAACTTTGCATCCCTGGAATGAAGCCAGTTTGATCGTGGTGTATGATTTTTTTGATAACCTGTTGAAGTCGATTGGCCAGAATTTTGTTGAGAATTTTTGCATCTATGTTCATCAGGGAGATCGGTCTGTAGTCCTCTTTCCGTGATGAGTCCCTGCCTGGTTTTGGGATGAGGGTTATACTGGCTTCATAGAATGAGTCTGGTAGTGAACGTTCTCTTTCAATTTCACTGAAGAGTTTGAGAAATATTGGTGTGAGTTCTGTCTTGAATGCCTTGTAGAATTCTGCAGTGAATCCGTCTGGACCTAGATGTGTCCAAATTATCTCTGTATAGGGAATTTTCCTTTTCTTTGTAAGTACTGTAAAGGGATTAATGGAAATTTGAATTCCTTACCAAATATGGAGTCCACTGGCAGTAGCGGTGTGTAAAGTGTCCAGATCATCAGTTTGCTAACACAGGGGGAAACCAGTGCCTCCCAAGAGCTGCAAGTTTCCTAGCTTATGGGGAGCCCTTGGGGATGGCATTGGCCTGCATGGCTCTTGGTTTATCTACACTCACAGCAGTTGTCCTTGGGATCCTTGTGAAACATCACAACTTCCACATTGTCAAGGCTAACAACCAGGTTTTCAGCTACATCTGGCTTATCTCCCTTGTCTTCTGTTTCCTCTATTCCTTGCTCTTTATTGGCTGTCTGCTAGAGCCAGCCAGTGGCGAGAAGGAAATCTCGAATGAGCGGGGCGAAGATTAAAGAAAAGGAAAAATACAAGACAAGAGAAAAAAGACAAGAGGCAAAGATGGGGTTCAGAAGGTCTGCAACTTAAGATTGTAACTCAAGACTGCAGCCACGTTTATTCTTAACTTCCAGCTTATATGCAGTTTTGGAACCAGGGAATAGCATAGGGTTGCTAAAATTCAAGAACACAAAGAAGCTTTGAAGTTCGTAACATTTGATGGCAGTAAACACAGGATGAGGTTGATTAACATAGGAATGTACTCCAGGGGACATAGCAAAGCAGACATAGCAGAGCATTCTGGGTAGGGGCAGAGATACCAGTAAACAAATGTCTTTACACTTAGCATATCCTTGTGATAGCAACACAGCCAGAGATCAAAATGAGATTAACTTCTGGCTCTGCTCCCTACAGCTGTCCCAAGACAGTCACCTGCATTCTACAGCAAACCACATTTGGAAATGCATTCACTGTAGCGGTTTCTGCTATCTTGGCCCAAACTGTAACCGTGGTTCTGGCCTTCAAGGTCACTTCTCCAGGGAGAAGGATGAAGTGGCTGCTCCTATCAGGGGCTCCTAACTTCATCATTCCCATCTGTACTCTGATCCAGGAGACTCTCTGTGGACTCTGGCTGGGAACCTCTCCTCCCTTCATAGACACAGGCACACATGCTGAACATGGTCTCATCATCATCCTGTGTAACAAGGACTCCCTCACTGCTTTCTACTGTGTGTTGGGATACCTGGTTTTTCTGGCCCTGGCCAACTTCACTGTGGCTTTCCTGGCCAGGACCCTGACTGACACCTTCAATGAAGCCAAGTTCCTGACCTTCAGTATGCTGTTGTTCTGTAGTGTGTGGCTCACCTTCCTGCATGTCTACCACAGTGCCAAGGGAAAGGTCATGTTGGCTGTGGAGGTCTTCTCCATCTTGGCCTCCAGTTCAGGGCTCCTGGGCTGCATCTTTGCCTCCAAGTGCTACATCATCTTGTTAATGCCAGATAAGAATTTACTACATGGCTTTGGGGACAGAAAACATCCCTGGCGAATTAAGCCCTTTTAAGAGGAAACTTACATATTTGTTCAAGTCTATTTCTTTTTGCTATTAGATACTAGTTTCATAGTTGGAATCATTTCAGTGAATAAGTGACTTTTACTCATTTTTCTAGTAATGTCACAGTCACAAGTTGTAGCCAGAGGCAACTAAATTTGAATTTTATTCTATATATTTTTGGTTCTTTCAATTTACTCTGCACTTAGGTCTGGTTTTCTGGGTGCTTCAAGAATATTTGCAGACAAAGAAAGTGTAGCAGCACTTGGTGCACTGTCACTCCTCAAATCCTTGCTGCTCAGGAGGCTGAGATTTGAGGACCACAGTTCAAACCAGCCTCAGTAGGAAAAGTCTTTTTTTTTAGTTTTGGAAAATTCTATTTAATTTTTATTGAACAGCTTCCAAATTAATTTTTAATACAAATCACCCTTTACAATACAATCTTTTAAAATATATTGTAGTTCTAAAAATGCTTGTAGTTTATCTTTTCTAAGCAAGAATTAAAATCTGAATAGTAAAACCAAGACAAAAATATGTGCCCATTGACATGGGTCAGTAAACAAAATACAGTGGCAGCAACTTGATAGTGATAGCTTGCACTATCAGGTAAAAGAGCCACTGGGGAGAATTTTAAACAGACTGATATCAGAGAAGAATATCATTGTTGGTGGTTCATTTTCAAATGTAAATTGATGTATTTAATAGACAAAACTCACAAAAGTTCTAGTGAAAATAAACATCTAGATATCTTATATGCAAGGTAATATTTGAGATAAAAATGTAATAGAAGCATAATTTTTATTTTTCTGATCTTAAGAAACCAGTCTTGTTCTAGTAGAAAGATTAAGAGCATAACAAACTAGGCAGCTCAGGAAAATAGCTAAATATGTATATGTATATATATGGAGAGAGTCTCTCCAGAGACAGTCTTTAGAAAACAGGAAGGTTGAAGTTGATTCTGAAGTAGAAAGCCTCAGGCCTTTTGAAATGAAGTATTTTATTATAAGGAGCAGGAAAAAAAAATTCCAAGCCATTTTTAATTTGTTGTTTACTTCAAGTTCAAAACAACTCTAGCTGTTGATGCAGTGAATTCAGTTCATTTAGTCTCTAGTGATTACCCAAATTGGAGAACCACTGAGATCCCAGAATATTTACAGTGACTGCTTGAATGATTGTGCCACTGACGTGGAAAAGTTGGATTTGTGTCAGTATTGTGAATAAGCTTTCATTACTGCACCTGTAAATTTGTCCAAATTCATTATGTGTAACTTCATGCTGGAGAAAGTTAAGTGCCCTGGAATCTGAAACTCACTAGGTTTCAGCTCTGAGTACACAAGTGTTTACTGTATCACCCATCCTATCTCATCTTTATGTGATGAGAAAGTCAGTGAGAAGTAAAGCTGCACCCTCACTTTAAGGCTAAATTAAAGTTAGATGGTCATGGTAGCACACAACTGCAATCCTATCATAAGGGAAGCTGAGTCAGGATGATCATGAGATCAAGAGTTCTGATTTACAATGAACCTCCCAGAAACCTGGAAGTGAAGCTGTGTCTCCAGTGGTAGAACAGTAGCCTTGACCATAAATGCTTAATGATAATGCCTAGGCATTGTGTTCAAGCCTGAAGACAGGCACACACACATACACAAAGAATACCAGGACTTGTGGTGTGGGGGAGAGGAGGGAGGTCAAGGGGAAGTGTGTAGATGAATGGAGAGACGGAGGGTGGGCAAATGCATTCCTAATATTCAATGTTGTATGTGTGGAAATGGAACTAGGACACATGAGAGGATGGGTGGGGTTTGGAGAGATGGAGGCGATGATGGAAGTGGTGACATGGATCAAGATGTCTTGCATTCACATGGTGACATGTTAAATTGCAGTGTGTGTGTGTGTGTGTGTGTGTGTGTGTGTGTGTGTGTGTGTGTATGTATGTATCCAGTTCTGAGGCTTGCACTCTGGACCTGGGTGATGTTCCTGAGATTCTTTTGTTCAAGCCTAGGGCTCTACCACTTGAGTAACTGTGCCATTTCCAGCTTTTTCTGAGTAGAACCTTTCTGCCTGGGCTGGCTTTGAACTTGATCCTTAATTTTGGCTTCCTGAGCTAGGAATACAAATGTGAGCTTCTGGTACCCAGCATAGGTTTTCTAATGTAGTGTGGCAAGATGTTCCTCCCCTCAGAACCAACATCTTTGCCTGTCTCTGGTCAGCTGGGTGTTTTGATGGTGCCATCCTTATGAGCCTGATTCATGAGGGCAAAACCCTTAATCAAAGCTCCCCTTGTCATGTCCCTCTGTAACATATTGATCCTCAGTAACACAGATTTGGGGCACCAAAAAAGTCATATGTCAACCTTCCTGTTATATACTTGATATAGATAGAAATGCATAGGAGCAGAGATTCATTTCTCAGGTCAGTAGGACTCAACTGGGAAACTCTCACATTTATTGTGGATCTTCCTGAGATCATCCCATCCTCCTTTATCTCTGGTCCTGAGGACCAACATGAAGCTGAAGGTAGTGTTGAAGGTGGCAATTTCTTCTGCAATCTGAGACAGGACCTGCTTGGTATCCATAATCCCCCTCTCAAATCTGCACAGAGAACACCAGCTTCTGGCTTGGTTTTATTTTCTAGTTTCTTCACTTTGACAATTTTATTCTTTCTGTCACTCCTTTTTCCTTCTCTTTCAACATGAATCAAGGGTTTTTATAGTGATTCTTCCCTTTTAGCATAGTCAAAAATTCACTGACCCTATGCACACTTTAAAATTTGGCCCGGCTTAATACGGATTAACCAGTTAGGGTTTTTATCAGGAAATCCAAAATTGTCATGATAACCAGGAATAAATATTTATTGCAAAGATTTGCATATTATGTAAGTAGGGTGGAGATGAGTGCACAGCTCTATGGAAAGGATTCTGTCCTGCCTGAGGTGCCTAACATCACTGTCACACAGTAAGACTCTCAGATGGTTAAAAATTAGATTAAATAAATGAACAAATCATAAATAACCCGGGAAGAAAGGAGAGAGTGGATAAGCTATATCCCAGGAGGAAGCAGTTCAATTTGCAGTCAACTTCCATCACTTCAAAATTCTAAGAAGAAATGACCTCACAGAGAAGATGGTGCCCTGCACAACTACACTGGACACACCTCTGACCCGGATGTAGACTCTAGAATAGCAGACAGCTATTGAATCCACTCCGGGAGGGCTAGGAGACCTAACGTGAGCTACACTCGCCCTGGTGACCTCTCCTTCAGAGCCTAGTGGCTACTGTTTCTGTTCTACCATCCAAGTCCCATGGAGCTGGAGGTCATTTTGAACAAGGGAATTCTGGGACATGTAATTCTGGCTTAGCAAAGAGGGAAAAGCCTGAAACCACATTAGTGCAGACCTCAATGCCTGCCAAAGTTACTGCTGCTCATAATGTCCACACGTAAGAAACACTTCTCAGCACTCTTACTTCTATGCACCTGATTATAATCTTATGGAGAAACTTGGCTATTTCTGACCATCTAAAGCTGCAAAAGCCCTTCTAGAAATTTCTGTTCTCTTCTTACCACATTAATCACTAGTTCTAGCACTGGAATTTCTCCACCTACAGCAGAAGAGGGATGAGTGAAAAGCAAACTCATGAGCTAAGCCAATAAAATCAATGGGCTTGTTCATCTTGGTTTCAGTTCAATACATGAAATTGGAATGTGTGAACAAAAATCAGCTTCTCTAGCAGTCAACTGTGTAATAACCATCAGGGAACCTGGCCACATAAAACTACTAAAAGACAAATAGAAGATGGGGAGGAGGAGGAAGAACCGTATCTGGATATTAATAACCCCAACAAAATTCATTGGCTGAAGTCCTAACCATGAAAGTGTTGAGAGAAAAATGGAGACAGACAGAGGCAGAGAGACAAAGAGAAAGAGTGACAGAGACACAGAGAGAGGAGATGATAGGCTGACAGAAATACAGAGAGACAAAAGAAGCAGACAAAGAGCTAGAGAGACATTGATAACGTGAGACAGAGAAAAGCAGACAGAGAGGCAGACAGAGAAACAGAGACAAAGAGAAAGAGAGATGAAGAGACAGACAGAGACACAGAGAGGAGACAGTGAACACAGGAGCTTACATTTGAACAATTGAACAGCAATTCAGAGTTTCCTCTTTGGCCTCGGAAATGACTCACAGAGGAGCCAGTAAAGCCACAGCAAGTGTGAAAGCGATTCTACAGAAGGCACAAATGTGCTGTACACATCTGGTCTTGGACATTGCACAGAGCATGCTCCATTTCCAGTGCACAACTTTCAGTGAACAACTTCGTGAACTGTCTGAGATCTCCATCCTGGGTCAGAGGGGAGCCATGGAAGATTAAAGACAGGCAGTGTAACATATCAATCTGTGGCTTGGGTGCCTCAGACTGACCAGACGCAGAGTGGATTTGTGTTGGGGAGGAAGAAGGGTCCACAGAGAGGAGAAAGGCCATGGACCCTATTGCAATGATCATCTCAAAAACAAACAAACAAACAACAACAACAACAAAAAAAAAACCAGAAACCTGAACCTGTGAGGCAGCAATGGTGAGAGAATGTGAACAGATCCATGTGCACCAAGGTATTAGAGTCTAGAGTTGCAGGAAAATAAAGAAGAGTTTTGATAGTTACATTAGGATCCTAATTTTGGTGGGAGGGGCAGAAAAAGAGAAATAGAGAGGGACCATTAATAGGACAGATACCTTCCTGAGAATTAGTATATGCAAGGCACCTGTGGCTCACACCTGTAATCCGGAATACTGAGGTGGAGGAGAACTGTTAATTGAGGTTTGAATTAAGCCCAGGCAGGGAAATTTTTGAGATTCCCATCTCTGATTAACCCCCCCCCCACACACACACACACAGAGTTTGACAGAAGAACTAAACACATTTGGTCCACAGCACTGAGAATAAACCTGGCCATGAGGCAGGAAGTCAGATGACAACCCCACAATGGCAGGAGGTGCTGAGAGAATTCAGACAGGAATAACTCACACCTTCATAGATGATTGGAAACTGTTAGCTTTTGATAAAGATTCAAAACTCTGTCTTTGTTTCTTTCCTTTCCTTCCTTCTTTCTTTCCTTCCTTCTTACCTTCATTCCATACTTCCTTTCTTTTCATTTTTCCTTCCCACCTCCCTCCCTCTAACCCTCTGTTATTTATTTTCTGATGGCCTTCCTCCCTTCATTTCTTCCTTTCTGTCTTTTTTAAGTTGTAATGAAAGATGATATCTTTCTACTCATGCTTTTCTTTTTCTTTTTTATTTATTGAGACAGTAAATTACAGATAGTAGGTGATTGTCCCACAGCTTAGAAGTCTGTATACAACCATTAATAAAATTATATTTATTCTAATTCTTTCCAGGCTGAATTCACTTTGGATTCCTGATGGGTTGTGCCTAGCACACATGTACCCAAAAGCACTGAAACTCCTGGGGATCTGGAGCCACAGTTGAACCGAACATTCAGGACCAGATGTCCTGTTTATTCCCACTTTGTAACTTTTTCACCCTGGAGGTTATACTTCTGTCCTGGCATTCATTTCTGAGGCTGAGAAGAGATTCAAGCAGAGAGGGGTGAGATGACACAGGCAGAACAGTAGAAAGGCAATGAAGCATCTCCTGTGTGACCACACAGGAACCATCAGGCCCCAGGCTATAAAATTGGCACGCGTTCTGATAATGACAAAAATTGGTGCAGATCCAGACCTTCTGGGTTGTCCCTATGTCTCTCCATGACTGGTCCAACCCAGCCTGAAACTGGGAAAATATCTCAGGGTCATCTTTTCCTAGCCATCATTCTGCAGGGATGTAGCTCTCCAGAGGGGCAGGATAGAGTCCTTTTCTCAAATGGCTCATCCTAGCCATGTGGCTCAGGAGGTTCTGCAGGGCGGCCATGGAGATGTAGTTTCCATAGACACCGAAGAAGCTGAGCTGGGAGCACTGACTCAAGGTGGGAACGTGGGCGGAGAGTAGGGGATCAATGACGTAACAGGCCTCCAGGGCCAGGATATCCACAGTGCCAGCCACCAAAGTGGCTCAGGACTGAAGAGGTCCTAGAACAAACACCTCAGCACAGGAGCTTGAGCTGCCTGGTGCAAGGATGATGGGACAAAATCCTTAGGTCAGCTTCCTGCAGCTGACATGAACTCAAGACCTTAAAAGGCATCAGTCTGCCAAATGTCACAGGTAGCTGTCCGTAAAGGAACCTGGCATCGTGCACATGAAGCTTGTGCAGACACTGCGGCTGCCACAAATTTATCCCCAAATTTGTAGGAGTACCAGGAATTCTTGAGGCTTAAAGCTTGGATATTGCAATGCATCTTGGTGAACTTGAGAGTGTGATGGTTCTTCATCTGGGCCAGGTAAGCAGCAAGTTTTCTCAAGGTGCTTGGACACAATTATTTACTCACCTCCACTTCCCAGATGGAGTTGATCCTCACCAAAAGCAGAGCCTTCTGGATTTTAGAGATGGAAACAGACTGAATCTGCAGCTTCCTGGAGCAAAGATGAACTAATTTCCTCTTCCTAGGCCACTGGAGCAAGTAGGGCTGCAGATCATCCTGGGAACCATCTTCAGTGGTCAGGAATGTAAGGATCATTGGTAGCTGCTCTTTAAACATCTGTAGAGCAACTTGCTATTGTCATGTCAGTAAGGACTTCTGGGTCTGATAATCAGGCTATGAAGGTGTACCCCTGTTTCCAGATGTTCAGGTATTCATTCTGCAGCTCAAGCACTTGTAGCTTCCACTGACTGTACACTCCTTCTGGACAAGTTTCAGACAGAGCCTATCCAAGACAGCCTTGAAGGTTTCCAGATCTGGTAACTCTTCCAAGTCCCCCAAGGGGGAAGGGTCAGGCCTGCACCATGGCCTTCAGCACCTCCCTGTGGCCCCCGGTTTAGACCTCCATAAAGAGTGAAGAAAACAGAAGAAATGGCAGATACTCCAGGGCAGAGATGTCCAGGGCCTGGTTGCTCAACATACTCTGCATGGGAAGACACTGGAGTGAGGGTGGCGTCCCAGTGCTCATCTTGGTGGATGAGATGTGTGTCAAGTGTTCAGGGCTCTCTGATTCCCAGCAGTACCAGGCACTGACTGCAGGCTCCAGGTCTCTACTGCTGTTTGCAGATTCCTGATCAGAGAGCAACTTCTGATGGGACTAGTGACCCACATCCAGCACACCTAGACAGGGTGTCATTCTCAGATTAATTCGTACTGTACTTCCAATACAAAATGATAGGATTAGGGGCTCCAACCACACTGCCCCGCTTCTCTTTGAAATTCAAAATACAATGCAAAAAAAGACTGTCTGCTCTTATACCTTAAACTTTTCAGAATTTCCACAGACTTTCCACTACCCTGACCCTGGGAAAAAAAACCAAAAAAGTAATTAGCCCAAATTTATAGCATCTCCAAGACTTTAGGAACTTCCAACACTTCTGTCTTTCCCTTCCTCCCTCTCTCCCTCTTTCCCTCTCTCTCTGTTTCTTTTTTCCTTCTTTCTTTCTTTTGCTGTACCTGTGTATATAGGAAGTGAGTATTTCTTATAGAATATCAGTTGAAGTATTGCCTGCATTTTCATGTCATTTTCATCAAGCCTCAACAATTGCTACATAAACTATGGCAGAATCTCAACCTAAAATGTGTGGGACATGAGAAAATAATTCTCTTGCTCTCATGGGAAATCCTTTTGTACTTGATAATAATCCCCACCCCCCAACAAACACGTTTTCTTCAACATTTGATCTAGGTATTCCTGTCTTTGGAATTGTGTCATTGTTGGGTTTTTAATTTTCAGCCAGCCCTGGGGATGGAACTCAGGGTTTGGGTGCTGTACATGATCTTTTGTGGGCAATGACCATCAAATCCCATCAGAAGATGCTCTCTCATTGGTTGAGATGGGCTAGTGAGGGTGGGAATTGAGGGTAAAAGAGGCCCAGGGATCAGAGAACGAAAGCAGAGTCCTGGAGCCTGCAGTCATTTCCTGGCTCTGCTGGGATTCAGAGAGCCCTGCACACCTGATCCACATCTCACCCACCAAGATGAGCAACAGGACTCCACTCTCACTCCAGCATCTCGCCATGCAGAGTCTGATGAGCAACCAGGCCCTGGCCTTCTCTGCCCTGAACAATCTGCTGGTGCTTCTGTTTCCTTCACTCTTAAGGGAGGTCTACACTGAGGGCCATATGGAGGTGCTGAAGGCCATGGTGCAGACCTGGCCCTTCCCCTACCTCCCCCTGGGGGACCTGGAAGAGTTACCAGACCTGGAAACCATCAAGGCTGTCCTGGATGGGATGGATTGGCTAATTGCTAAGAAGGAGTGCCCCAGTCCGTGGAAACAACAAGTGCTTGGTCTGCAGAAGGAGCACCCAGACATCTGGACATGGGGATACAGGTTCATGGCCCAAATCTCCTAACCAGACATCCTGACTGAGAAGAAAACACTGAGTTGCTGTTCTGGGATGACTGAAGAACAACCCTTGATCATAGCCATGGACTTGACCATCAAATATGGTCCCCGTGATTCTGTCCAAGCATACCTGCTCCAATGGGCTAGAGAGAGGAAAGAACGATTCCATCTGTGCTTGAAGAAGATGAAGGTTCAGTCTGAATCCATCTCTGAAATCCACAAGGCTCTACTGGTGGTGAAGTTGGATTCCATTCAGGAACTGGAGTTGAGTGAATTCTGTAGTCTAGTAACCATGAAAAAAATGGCACCTTACCTAGGCCAGATGAAGAATCTTCACATCCTCAAATTCTCCATGATGGGTGGATGTTTCTATAAATCCAGCTCCAAATGGAAGGCATATCTGGGCCACTGAAGCATCTACAGGAGCTTCATGTGCAAGATGACATCTTCTTTCATGAAAAACTACCCCCATCCTCAGGTGCTTGCCCCCTTTGACGACCTTGTCTCTGAGTCATTGTTCAATGACAGAATCCAAACTTTGGTTTCTCTCCTATTGCCCCTACAGCAGGGAGCTCAAGCACCTGCATCTGAGGCACTTGTTCATGGATGTCTTCAGTCCTGAGCCCCTGCGAGCCCTGCTGGAGCATGTAGCCGGCACCCTGTAGACCCTGGCCCTGGAGTGTTGTATCACTGATTTGGAGCTCTCCTTCATTCTGTCCACCCTGACCCAGTGTTCTAAGCTCAGCTTCTTCAGATTTTATGGAAACTGCATTTCCATGGCTGCCCTGCAGAACGTCCTGAGCCACATGGCCTGGGCCATTTGAGACAAGGACTGTATCCTGCCCCTTTGGAGAGCTACCACACTCAAAGGCGGTGGCAGAGAACCATCAACCCTGAGAGATTTGCTCAGATTTTGGCAGGCTTGATGCAGTCATTGAGAGATATGGGGACAAAACAGAAGGTCCATATCCATATGCATTTCAATCATTTAAGGAACAAGTGTCAATTCTACAGCCCGGAGCCTGATGATTTCTGGGTAGTTACAAAGTAGGATCTTCCTAGCCTTTCTGCTCTGCCTGTGTAGTTTGATTTGTTTCTTCAGAAAGCTCTTCTCAGCATCAGTAATGAAACCATGGACAGAAGTACATTCTACAGGGGACCTAAACTCCAAAGTTCAGTGTGAGTGTAAGAAGTAGGAAGACTGTTGGTAAGCCTTTCTGTTTAATCATAGCTCTGCAGCCCCAGGAGTTTCTGAATGCTTTGACAGTACATGTGTCCTGCGTGCACACCATTAGGAATATAAACTGAATTTAGCCTGGAAAGAACTGAAACATGATTTTGTTTCTCTTAAGGGTTGTAAGCAAACCTCAAAGTTGTGGGACAATCCCTTACTATCTATAATTTACTGTATCAACCCATCAAAATAAAAAGAGATGAGAAGCATGTGTATAATGATATCATTTTTCAGTACAACGTACCAAAAACAGGAAGGAAGAAAGGCAGCAGGAAGGAATGTAAGAAGAGATGGAGGAAGGAAAGTAGGGATGGAGGCAAGTAGGAGGTAGGGAGGGAAGGAAGGAAGGAAGGAAGGGAGGAAGGAAGGAAGGAAGGAAGAAGGAAGGAAGGAAAAAGGGAAGAAGAGAGTGAAACAAATATAGAAACAGAATGTGTAACTGCTATAAGGTTGGGCTTGGGGGCACTTGGAACCTTTGCAGGCTCAGAGCAGTGGAACATCTGTGGGAATATCTGAAGGGATTAAGGTATAAGAGTAAGAAGTCTTTTTTGGTGTAGTGTGTTTTATCTTCCAAAGACAACCTAGGCTGTGTGAGTCACACCTTCAATCCTATCACTTTTGATTCAAACCAGTGCTTGAAATAATCTCTAGTGCCACACCCAACTCAGGTGTTAATTGGCTCAGAAATCCCATCAGAAGCAGCTATCTCATATCCAATTGTGAGGGCAGGGCCTTGGGTATACGGATTCACAGGGACCAGAAAACCACATTCAGAGTCCTGAAGCCTGCATACAGTGCCGGGCCATGCTGGGAATCAGAGTCCTGAACACCTGATCCACATCTCATCCACCAAGATGAGCACTGGGATGCCACCCTCGCTCCAGTGTCTTGCCATGCAGAGTCTGCTGAGCAACCAGGCTCTGGCCATCTCTGCCCTGGAGGATGTGCCAGTGCTGCTGTAACCTTCACTCTTCATCTAGGTGTATGCCCAGGGCCACAGAGAGGTGCTGAAGCCATGGTCCAGGCCTGGTCCTTCCCCTGACTACTCCTAGTGGACCTTGCACACTCACCAGACCTAGAAATCATTAAGGCTGTCCTGGAAAGGCTCTATCAGCTACTTGCCAAGAAGAAGCTTCCCAGTCAGTCAGAATTGCAATATCTCAGTCTGCAGAATGAACACCCAATCATCTGGGAATGGGGGGACCCCTCCAAGCCCAAATCTCTTATCCAGACTTCCTGACTTACAAGCCAACAGCAATACGCTGTTCAGGGATGACAGAAGAGCAACCATAGATGTTAATCCTGGACCTGACCATCAAAGATGGTGCCCAGGATGACTGCCAAGCCATCCTGCTCCAGTGGGCCAGGGAGAGGAAAGAACAAGTCTAGCTGTGCTCAAGGAAGCTGCAAATTATGTCTGGTTCCATCTCTGAAATTCAGAAGTCACTGCTTGTGGTGAAGCTGGATTCCATCCAGCAACTGGTGGTGAACAAATTCTGGTGTGGAGAAACCATGAAAATATTTGCACCTTACCGGGACAGATGGAGAACCTTCACATCCTCAAATTCTCCAAGATGTCGCTGATTACTACCATTCTGGTCCCATGAAATTCTAGCATTATCGCCAATTGGACGCACACCTAGGGCAGTTGCAGCATGTCCAGAAGCTTCATGTGGAGGATGTCATCTTGTTTGATGGAAATCTGTCCACCATCCTCAGGAGTTTAAAGCCACTGAAGACTTTGTCTCGGAGTTCCTGTGCAATGACAGAAACTGACCTCAGGCTTCTGTCCTGGTGTCACTGCACCAGGCAGCTCCAGCACCACTTCAATCCTGAGACACTGCATCTCCACTGCTGCAAGTGGCTTCCATTCTGGAAATCCTGGCTCTAGAGGACTGTACCTTCACTGATGCCCACCTCTTGACCATCCTACCTGCTCTGAGAGAGTGCTCCCAGCTCAGCTTCATCAGTTTCTGGGCAAACTTCATCTCCATGGCTGACTTGAAAAATCTCATGAGCCTCATGGCCAGGCTGGGTCATTTGAGACAAAGGCTCTATGCTCTCCCTCTGGAGAGCTACCATCCTCAAGCCAGGGGCCTAAGGAATGTTGATTTTGAGATATTTTCTCAAGTTTGGGATGGCTTGGCAAAGGCATTAAGACACAAGAAAAAAATATTGACCCACAAAGTCCAGATCTGTACAAAATTCTCTCATCACCACAAAAAATGCCAATTCTGAATATGGTACATATACACAGTGGAATTCTATGTCTCTATCAGGAAGAATGACATTGCCCCATTTGTAAGGAAATGGAAGGACTTGGAAAAAATTATACTAAGTGAAGTGAGCCAGACCCAAAGAAACATGGACTCTATAGTTTCCCTCATAGGGAATAATTAGCACAGGTTTAGGCTAGTCACAGCAGAGGATCATAAGAGCTGAATATATATGCCCTTATAAACATATAAGATGATGTTAAGTGAAATAAACTCCATGTTATTGAAACAAGTGTTTTATCACTTTTGTAATTATTTTCAATATGCCATGTGATACTGTAAGGGTTTTTTTGTTCCTCTTGTATTCCCTTCCTGTGGTTGTACCCCTGCTATCACTGTATCTCATCTGAGTACTCTGGATACTGTATATACATGTATTAGAACTAGTGAAGGGAATATCAAAATCAAGAGACAAAGGATAAAATGACAAGCCATTCCAAAAGCAATACATAAAAAACCATTTGGTATAAACCAACTGTACAACTCCCCATGATGGGGGTAGGAAATGGTGGAGGGGGGAGGCAGGGGAAAATGAAGGAGGAGGTAACAAGCTGAACAAGAAATGTACTCACTGCCTTACATATGAAACTGTAACCCCACTTTGACAATAAAGGGGTGAAAAAAGAAAGAAGATCAGTTTTAAAATTTTAAAAATGCCAATTCTATAGCCTGGCATCCAATGGTTTCTGGGTGGTGACAGAGGAGGATTCTCCTGAACTTTCTGCTCTGTGTATGTAGTCAAGAACCTTTCTCCTGGAATCTCTTCTCAGCATCAGTAATAAAATCCGGGACAGAAGTGCATTCTCCAGGGACCTAAACTCCAAAGTTCAGTCCAGCTGCAAGGGATAGCATGTTTGGTCTTTAGCTTTTCAATCCTAGCTCTGGAGCCCTAGGAGTTTCTGTGTGCTAGTAGGGTACATGTATCCTGTGAACACCCATGAGGAATCTGGAGTGAATTCAGCCTGGAAAGAACTGGAACACAATCATCTTTTTCTGAATGGTTGTAAGCAAACTTCTAAGTTGTGGGACAGCCACTTACTGTCTATAATTTACTGTATCAATCAATCAAAAAATAAAAATAATCATAAAGCATGCATACAAAGGTATCATTTTAGGCACCAAAGAATAAGAGTATTGTGAATACAGAGGTTGTGTTTAGATTTTCAGTGTCCATTTGTTCAGAGATGTTAGGGTGCATGGGTCTTCATTTGACAAGCATTGGAGCCCAAAGCAGAGACACCCTAAGAGCAGAACTGTCCAGCTCTCGGAATGGTTGTCTCTGTCTCATGGCTCTGGCCTTTCCTGGGACTCCATCTGTTTGTTGACCCCTGACCACAGATCAATGGGAGGGTACTTTCTCCTTGCTTTGTCACACTTGTGTGTTGTATGAGTGTGGGTGTATGTGTGTGAGTACAGGGGCCCATGCACTTATGTATGATCCTGGGCATAAAAACAGATCATATGCAATATCCCTAATTTTTTTTTTTTGTTCCAGACTCAAGGCTAGCGGTCCACAACCAGCTTGTTGCTGGTTCATTGGACATAAAAGTCTTATGGGCTTTCTTGCCTGGGCTGGCTTTGAACCACAACTTCAGATCTCAGCCTCCTGAGTATCTGGAATGACAGGTGTGAAATCACCAGTTCTTGGTATCCTGGTTACACTTTTAAGCTCATCTATTTGATTCTTTGTATGTTGTGTTAACCTTTTTTTTTTTAATAACACTGATTTGAGCTATAGGTTTTATGCTTTCTAATGAGGCATGTGTTTGGCCACTCGAGCCCTGTTTGCTCCAGTTGTTTTTGAAACAGGAACAGGTTTTGTACAGATAGAAGAATTTTAGCCTCCAATTTGCAAGTCCAACTAAGGCCCAGATGAGAGGCATGTGTCACCAGACCCAGATTTTTCTTTTGAGTCAGGTAGGCGTGGTCACATGACTTTTTTTTTTTTTTAACCAAGGCTGACCAGGTATAATAGTTTTCTCAATCTTAGCCACTTTTGTGGCTGGGATGACAAGCATACACCACCATATAAAATTGTTGATATGGGGTCTCCTCATGGAATTCTTACTCAGGCTGGCCTTGAACTGCTTCTCACCAACCTCTGTTTCCTAAGTGGAATACATGGGTGAGCCATTGGAACCTGGATTTATATGACTCTTGATGACAAGTTTTTCCTGATATCATGTCAATGCCACCAGAAATTTTATTTATGATTTGATAACATAATACTTCCTTTGTAGAAAAAAGATCTTGACTTTAATAAAGGCTATAAGAAGGTACTGAATAGCTCTGTGTTCTGTGCAATCCCCACATAGGAAATAACTATAATGTATATTAAAATCAAGCAAATAATCACTGACTATCCTTTAGTAGAAATTCTAATTAAAGGACAGCAATTGGGCCTGAGTTCAAATCCCAGTACTGGCATACACACACACACACACACACACACACACACACACACACACACACACACGGAGGGGTGGAGGGAAGGAGAGAGAGAGAAAAAGAATGCTTCCAAGCCATGGCTTTTACTCGTCTTTATTTATAAGCTGAAATGCAGCTCTAAGACCAGCACTTGGGTTCATAGCTCCTCAAGCTGATCACAAAACTTGAATGCAATTGCTTTTGCCTAAATACAAATGAATTCTGTTAGTGCTCAGCACAGAAGGTGATCTTCACTTAACTGGTTAAGAACAGCTTTTAAGGCAGGTACAGGTGAAGACAGCAAAAGACTTGGAGGGAAAAGGCTGCTAATAATCCCTGGGCAAGAATTCTGTAAGACGGTGTGTATCTATTAAAATACACTGAAGCTGTGTGTGATAACTCAGACCTGTATTCCTAGCTTGAAATCTAACGATCACAGTTGAAAAGCCAACATAAGCAAGAAAGTCCATGAGATACTTGTCTTCAGTGAACCAGCAAAATAGTAGAAGTGGAGCTGTGGCTCAAGTAGTAGATGGCCAATCTTGAGCAAAAAAGCTCAGAGACAGCCCCCAGGCCATGAGTTCAGTCCCCAATACTAGCACCAAAAAACATAAACTGTGAGGAATTAATGAAAATGCATCAAGGTGACTGGAAATAGTGAGAAAGTTACGAATGTGTAGTTCCTTGCATTTTATACACATGCCATAAACACATTTTGAATTATTATGGCTGTCCTTAAGCAACTATTTTTATTTATCATCTTCCTATGGTCCCAGGAGGTGGAGGAATCAAGAAATTTATTAAATTCACTAGGGAAAAGCAGCATATCAGTTGAATACCAGAAAATTTCAAGATGGAATGTAATGACTCACAACTATAACCTTAGCTACTCAGGACACTGGGATTTGAGGATTGAGATTAAAAGCCAGCCTGAGGGGAATAGTTCATGAGACTCTTATTTCCAATTAACCACCAAAAGCCAGAAGTAGAGCTGTGGATCAAGTGGTAGAGCACCAAACTTTAGTAGAAAAAGCTAAGGGCCAGCACCAAGGCCCTGAGTTCAATATTTTGAAAACAGATAATTGGGTGAAAATGGCCAAAAAATGACATAAAATGGCCCAGTTCTCTGAGACCATTGAGGTCTCTGCATGGAATTCTGACAAGTGGAAGCATATAGTTGTTTTTCATCTTGATTAAGGCTTAGGATACAGAAGAATGACACGATTACCACATGGTTCAAAGACAGGTGCATCATGAAAATAACTTGATCAATATTAGAAAGTTTAAGAAAAAAATTACCAGTTTGAAGGTGAAAGTTCAGAATGGAATTGTGTCTCAATTTTGCCATTGATTGATGTCGGGAGCCGAGCTAGCAGCTAAGCTCATCCTGACCTCTGGCTGTGCCGATGTCGCCAAGATGTCGGGAGCCAAACCTGCACCTAGGTTCATTATCACCTCTGGCTGTGCTGTTACCGCCAGGATATGCTAAAGGCAAAGTCCACAGCCACTGTCCGGAATTGCTTTGTTACCTTGTGTTTACTGTAATCAAATGTTGTAAACTTCAAAGCCTCTTTGTGTTCTGGAATTTTAACAACCCTATGCTATTCTCTGGTTCCAAAACTGCATATAAGCTGGAAGTTAAGAATAAACTGTTGCTGCAGTCTTGAGGTTCAACCTTATGGCTGCAGACCTCCCGTACCCCATCTTTGTCTCTTGTCTTTTTTCTCTTGCCTTATTTTTCCTTTTCCGTATCCCTGCCACCCCTCAGTCAGGATTCTTGTCCCCCTGCCTGCTGGCCCGGCAGGGATTGATTGCTAGTTTCAGCAGCATGCTTGCTTCCTTCGACAATATGAAATAAGTACATTTGTAGAGGCCTCTGCATATGGAATACCTTCTGAAACCTGCTTGCATCAACCATCAATCCTCTGTGGCTCTAAGGGACATAGGGTGTAAGATTTGACCCTATGGGTATGATACCCTCATATCTTTGGTCATCATCTCATTGGCACAGTACATGACATGGCATTCTCTGATGAAATCCAGTGGCATAATCCCAAATGGCGTTCATGTAAATAGATTTTTGACACAGATATTGGACAAAATATATCAAAGAAAATTTCATCCCATGGGCTTCATTGTCTGTTCTCTTGGAGGAAATCATAGCACCTGCATGATGAAGGAAAATCTGAAAACATGTTTTCCAACTCATGTTTTTTCTCTTGGATAGAAGGCCACAGATGCACAACCCCAGGGAAGATTTTTACACATTCTTTCCTGGGGGATTTGCAAGAGGCTTAGATGAAAGAACATGAGCTACAGTGTAATCTCTGCCAATAAAAAGATACACATAAATACATACAAACATATATGAGTATACATACCA